>NW_026780141.1:267500-380000 GCF_030144855.1 Hypanus sabinus
GAGGAATGGAATATGGTTTACCAGGTAGTTGTCCCTAAATTTTATTGAAATGAGATTTTTACTTTAGATCATAGTGTGCCTTTTGGTGGACATCAAGGGGTTAGGAAAACTGTGGACAAGATTTTTAAACATTTTTACTGGCCTGGTCTAAGAGAAGATGTTGCGATGTTTTGTAAAACGTGACATACTTGTCAAATTGAGGGTAAAACAAATCAAGTTACACCAGTGTTCCATTACAACCTATTCCAGCATTTGGTTAACCGTTTTCTAAAGTTATTATAGATTGGGTTGGTCCATTACCAAAGACAAAATCTGGTTATCAGTACTTGTTGCCTATTATATGTATTTCGTCTAGGTTTCCAGAGGCAGTACCACTTAGGAATATAAAAGCTAAAACTGTGACAATGGCCCTTATAAAGTTCAATACTTGTTTTGGATTACCTAAGGAAATACAAACTGATCAAGGCAGTAATTTTATGCCTGGATTGCTTCAACAGATACTTTATAAATTCAGAGCTAAGCAAATCACTTCGTCTGCAAACCATCCAGAGTCGCAAGGTGCCTTGGAGAGGTTTCATTCTACCCTCAAGAATATGATTAAGACATACCGTGTGGAAAATGAAAGTGATTGGGATGAGGGTATAAACACTTTTATTTGCAATAAGGGAATCGGTACAATAATCTTTAGGTTTCACTCCATTTGAACTTGTATTTGGGCATAGAGTTAGAGGAACTTTAGCTTTATTAAAAGAACAGTAAGTAAGGAAAAACACACTAATTTGTTTGACTATGTTTTGAAATTAAAGGACAAGTTACATAAAGCTTGTAGCTTAGCCAAGGAAAATTTAAAATTGGCTCAGGAGGAAATGAAAATTTGGTATGATAAAGAAGCTAGGATGAGGATGTTTAAGCCTGGAGATAAGGCGTTGGTTCTTTTCACAAATGGAAACGAATCATTTACAAGCTAGATTTCATGGCCCTTATGAAATTCTGTCTAAACTCAATGATATGGATTACGTGGTAAGAACTCCAGATCGTAGAAGGCCAACACAACTTTGCCATATAAATATGATAAAAACATATTATGAGAAACAATCTGATACTGTGACTGCTGTGCTTAGTGAGAATGTGTTTGATTTAACTAGGAACATTATAGATGATTCATCTGAATTTCATTCTAAATGGAACATTGTTTCTGTCATGTTACCAAATTCAACCATTCTGAAAAATATTGATGAGAAATTAGCACATTTTCAGCTAGAGCAGAAACAGCAGATGAAGGAATTAATTTTTGAAATATAAGGATTGGTTTCCAGATGTTCCGAGAAGGACTATTATAGCTTCACATGATGTAGATGTTGGAAATGCCAAACCTATTAATCAGCACCCATATAAGATGAGCATAGAAAAATTTGAAATTGCTGAGAAATAAATTAAATATATGTTAGAGAATAATATCATTAGTCCTTCTAACTCGAATTGGAGTTCCCCTTTTGTTATGGTGCCAAAACCAGATGGTAGTATTAGGTTTTGTACGGACTATAGGAAGGTGAATGCTGTAAAGAAAACAGATGCATATCCAATTCCCAGAGTAGATGATTGTGTAGATAAAGTTGGAAAAGCAAAGTTCCTTACAAAGATTGATTTATTGCAATGGTATTGGTGTGCTCCATTAACGGACAGCGGGAGAGAGATTCCTGAATTTGTACCTCCAGTTGGGCTATATGAATATAATGATCTTCCATTTTGGATGAAGAATGCCCCAGGTACTTTCCAGAAGATGATTAACTCTGCGATTCAGGGATTGAAGGATACTGATGCTTATATTGTTGATTTAGTGACAGGAAATTATACTTGTGAAGCACACATTATTGCGGTGCAGAAATTGTTTGAAAGGCTTTCAAAAGGTAACTTAAATATTAATTTAGCTAAGAGTCAGTTTGGACATGCCACTGTGACTTACCATGGTTGTGTTTTGTGTCAATGTAAGGTAGCTCCTGTTCAGGCAAAAGTTCGGGCAATTTTAGAGATTCCCACTCCAAAGGGGAAAAGAAAAAAAAAACTCTGAGAAGATTCTTGGGAATGGTAGGATATTATCGATTTTTTTTAAGACTTTTGCTAATGTTGCCCTTCCATTAACTAATCTTTTGCAGAAGAATGTGAAGTTTGTGTGGACAGTGCCTTGTCAAGAAGCATTTGAAAAACTGAAAACAATGATATGTCAATAACCTGTGCTCAAGGCACCTGACTTTGAAAAACATTTTTCATTAGTTGTAGATGCTAGTGATGAGGCTGCAGGAGCAGTACGAAAGGAATGAGGGAGATGAGGGTGATCATCCAGTAGCTTACTTTTCTAAGAAATTTAATAAGCATCAAATCAACTATTCGACAATAGAGAAGGATTTGTTATCTCTTGTTTTAGCTTTAGAATATTTAGAGGTATATGTTGGTACTACTCAAAAAACAGTTATTATTTACATTGATCATAATCCGTTAGTGTTTCTGAGTAAGATGAAAAACAAAAAACAGAAGGTTATTAAATTGGAGTTTGATGTTACAAGAGTACAATATTGTGATAACTCTTATTAAAGGTAAAGATAATGTGATTGCTGATTGTCTATCTCGATGTTGAAAGTACAATGTAATTTTTTTATGGAGTGCTTTTTTGTAAATGTAACACCCCAACTGTATTGTGAGTTGTAAGATGTTATATGATGATACTATGTATATTGTCTATGTTATAAAATTTACACATTTTTTTCTTGTAAATAATTGTTAAAAGTTTTGTTCTTGACAGACTTTTTTTGGAGTGAGTTGTTACGTACACATGACACGTGACAGCGGTGTACTCGTCAAGTGACAGGACATGAGGCAATGTTCTTGGGATGGTGGAATGACATCATTTTCACGCCAGTAGAGGTCATGCAACAGGTATTATTTTACAGGGTATAAAAGGAGGACCCTCCCTGTGAGTAGGGGCAGTTCGTGGCTGGATTTGTCATGTTGATGTCATGCCACTGCGTGAGTTAATATTATGACGGAGTTTAGTTGAAATATGGAGTTTTATCTAATGTCTAATGTTTAAAAGGTCATTGCCAGCAGTTTATTTATAATACTGCTCGTTGAAAATCAGTGGAGAGTGAAGATCGGAGTTCGGGATTTAAAAGATCGAGGAAAGTCGGTCTCGACGGTGTAGCAGGTTCGACCTTGTTTGATGCTCTTTCGGAAGGAAATCGTTGACTGTCCCCGTGTTAATACCTGTGAATAGCAGAAAGGATTGGGATCAGTTTTGTAAAGGAAAGTTTAGTGCCTTTAAGCCGTTTCAGTTTCCATCTTCGCAAATTCTTCGTGGGAAAAGTAGTTCGACTGGGAACCGAAGCAACACGCCGTGAAAGAAAATTTAAATCATCTGAAAAAATTTCTCACTTAAATGGACTGCAAGCATTTTGAACTTTTGCAATACTACTTTGAAGAAATGTTTTTGCGACATCGCTTTAAGAACTGTTTATACTTCATTGCTTTAAGAACTGATTTACGGTTACGTGAGAGGTTTGTTTACTTTTGGGGGTTTCTGTTTCAGTGTTTATTAAACGTGTTATTTGTTATAAAAAAACCCTGCCTCGCTCATATACTTATTGCTGCTGGATCCGTAACAGGAACAAAGGGTCCTCTGAATCCATTATTCATCTGCAGAGGCGTCTTAGGGAGATTGGGTCGTAAAGCGTGTTTTCTTTTTTCGGAAGTTCGGCATTGATAAACTAAACCATTCAGATCAGGATGTTATTGTGAGGTTGTATTAAACGCTAATGAGGCTCAATTTGGAGTATTGTGTGGAGCTCTGCTTAACTACCGGCACAAAGAAGTCACAGAGAGTGACAGGGTACGGAGAAAATTTACTGATCTCCGTCGAGAATTGATCTGATTGATAAGAGTAGGTGAGGACATTGTTTTTTTTTTTATTTTCCTCCGTGGCATGTTGCAGAATGTGTGGAGATTTCATAGAACTGCACTTAATTATGAGCGTCAGAAACAGACTTTTGTCACTCTTTGGGAACTATCTGTGATAGGTTAAATGTATAAAGCAATTATTTAAGAGGAATCTGGTGGGGTCCTTTATTTAGAGGGTGGGTGAGGATCCAATTAGCTGCCAGCCAAAGTGCTGTACGCGCGTTTGAGGTAACGTTTAAGATAAATATGGATAAGTACGTAAATGTAACGGTATGGAAGCCCAGACAGATTTAGACAGGAAAGGGATGGGTCCTGCTTTCTGTGCTGTAGTACACACTTTCTCTAATTCCTCTAAAATACATTGAATAAACATCGAGTAAATTGTCTGTGATGTCCCGCGAAGAGTTAAGTGTGTGACACAATGTCACAATGAGTAAAAATAGTCCGAAACAAACACTGATTATTTGTTCACCGTCCGGCGCTAATGTAATTGGCTTAAGGGACGTTTCTCCTGGCATATAAGGACGCACTGAATCAGTGCAACTGGACAGTTGGCACCCTTCGTACAACAGATCGGCTCTTCTGGCTGAAAATGGGATATCCGGCAATTTATTATATAGTCCGTATTTACTATCCCTTACTGGCAGCTGTTAGTATTCCAGGTCAGCTCATGGAAATGCTTAGACATGTGACACACTGCAACTTAGAGCGGTTATGTTTTCCTAAACAAGAGTTTTCATGAAATAACTCAGGAAATATTGAAAATAGAAACAAGTTTATTTGTGTTTTAGAATTCTTTATCATATCCTTACAAATTTATCATTCGTATGTAATGAATTTCACGACATTGATCGCTGAAATTAAGCCGGAACCTGGTTCAGATTCTATTACATAATTAAATGTGTTTGATTCATGATGCCCTCTGTAACTCTTGCCCAATAGGCTGCTATATGTCTAGGGTGGACAAGCCCAGCCATTCTCCAACCCTACCTCCCGTAAATGCCGGTGCTATGGGAATCCAATTAATGCAGCGACGCACGCACAATATCAAAATCACTCCAGGTACGATTATGGAATATACTTTGAAGACTTTACTAAAATAAATGAGTATTAACAATACTGTATAAATGAGGGAAAAGAAAATAAACTAAAAGGCGCCATATTTATCAGAGTTCAGTCAGTTTAGTGCACATCGTTGGAGCTCAACCATCGAACCATGGACCTCTCGTCGCTTTCCTCTGACCTCCACGTCCTCGCACCTGGGACCAACCCCGGTGGTCAACCGAGCAGTGCAGCGCACGTCTACCTGCCTCGGCGTCTTCTTCCCGTCTCCCCAAAAAGACCGCGAAGACCCTACTCCCAGACCTACAAGAAAAAATAACATTCTCCCATTGGTTAACAAATGAATACAATCTCAGTTATCTGCAAATCTAAAGCTAAACAAATGCGAGAGAAAGCACTTATCATAACAAAGAAACACACCTACCCTTAACAAAACAAATAAGCCATTTTGATTAACATACGCAGTACATTGTACACTACCGGAATAGTTATGCTGGCTGTACTGTGCATTCCGCCTGATGTTGTGTTCTGTCATTGGTGTTGTTTGTCTTCGTGCTATATGTCAAAGATTTGGACAAAATAATTGCTGGTTTTGTGGACGTGGTTGCGGAATTTACTAAGATAGATGGTGGGGCAAAAAGTGCGGAGTAAACTGGGTGTATGCAGAAGGAATTCGACCGATTGGGTCAAGGGACAACGAAGTGGCAGATGAATGATCCTGTGGCGAAATGCATAGAACAAGTAAAAGAGTAGACAATAGGGAGGACATTCAAAAATCAGAACTGCAAAGCGACCTGGGAGTTCTAGTTTAGTGTACCCTTAAGGTCAACTCGGAGGATTAGTCGTTGTTAAAGATAGTATATTTAAGTTAGCATTCAGTTCATGAGAACTAGAATGCAAAGGAATAGAGCAGCGAGGCTTTATAAGACATTTGTCAGAATGCACGGAATATTATAAGAAGTTTTGAGCCCCTAATCAAAGAGAGGATGTGCTGGCTTTGGCGAAATTCCGTATGATGTTTATGAGAAGGATCTCCGGAGCAAAAGGGCTTACATATAAGAAACGTTCGATTGATATGGGGCCGTACACGCTAGGGTTTACAAGAATTATATCGATATAATTCAAACAAATCTTATATTGAAAGGTGAACAAAGTGTGGAAGTGGAGAGGATGTTTTCGATAGTCAAAGGTTACCATGACAAGGCGTGAGCATGTGGATGGAAAATTATAGAAACAGTCATGATGGAATCCGTGGGCCGAATGGCCTAATTCTCCTTCCATGTTTTATGGTCTTACATTCTTCCTTTCTGCAACGTTTCTGTAATGGGTATAATATCATGAAGCGTGTTGCAATCTCCTTTCTGAATATATTCAATTCACTTTGCGCCAGTCCTTCCCTTGCTGTTCCCTTGCTTGGCTGCTGAAGGTAATCCGACTGACTTCTGTATCAACTTCCTTTATTGCCCTTCATTTGCCACCCCCCCCCCCCCCCCGATATGGCTGAACCCGTCACCTGGTCATTTTAATCGTAGCATAGTAAACCAATCTTTACTGCTCCTCTACCGTCCAGGTGCACACTGCCCTTCTTGTGCAGTTCACGTGTAGAGCAAAGAGATGGCAATCTTGAGAAAAAAAACAATCTGCTTTTGCACTTTCTACATTCATTCAGCCACAGATTCATCTGACAACCTCCCATTTTTAACTTGTCTAGCAGAAGACACTGGTATTAATCTAGACGAGTTCAATGATTCCATTACCACTTCTGCAGCCTGATTTTAATTTATTCCCTAGCTCACTATTTTCACTCTTATGTACTTAGTCCCTTTCTCTGCCTGTGCCATTTGTCCAAACATATACAACCTGTCCCCACTAATTCTGGATAAAGAACCCGAGAACATCATAAGTCGACACCGGAGAGAAGGCGAGTTAATGAAGGATGCTCTCAACAGATCTGATCCAAATATACCCTGTTGTCTGTTCTCTACTTTATGAAACCATCCGAGGTCGATCCGCTTTCCCTCTTCTCCATTGTCAACCCGGCGTGAAACTGGCGAGAGCTCAGTTGCATGTCGCTGAAGGGGTATCAGGGTGATCGATCACCAACACACCATCTCAGTCAGCGCAGGCGCATTCGCGCACTGGACGGCATTTCGGGCAGCGGCGCGATCTGAACTGTAAGCATCACCATGCACATATAGTCATACTGAGCACACGAGTCCATTGACTTGAGCAATGACTCTTTTCCTTTTGTTTCAGCTAATTTAGCGGCAATTGTGATCCTGTCTCGCAGACATTGTGGACTTTCCAAATGTGTCACTCGCTACCTAGTGGCCATGGCGGCAGCTGATCTGATTGTCGCTATCCTTGATGTTGTACTAGATAAAATTAATGCCTTCTATTTGTATGATTTGTATGCCGACTTCGTGATGAAATCTCGCCTGCATGCTGTCGGTCCGATTCTGATGATTGCAGCCATGGATTGTTCCGTTTGGTTGACTTTCGCTTTCACTTTCGATCGCTTAGTCGTAATCTGCCTTGACAAGCTGCGGACACGGAATTGTCCGGAAAGAACAGCGACCGTGATGATCGTGGCAGTGGTCATATGTAGCTGTGTTCAGTCATTTCCATTTTACTTTGTAGGAGAGTCAGGGAAACCCAAACCAGAGTACTACACGTCATCTCTGCGGCGTGGTTACGAATTATTTGACACCATCATGACCCCATTATTACCAGCTGTTTTAATTCTGCTGTTTAATGTTTTAACCACCAGATATATTATAGCTGCGAATATGGTCCGCCGTGGCCTTCGGAGCAATACGGACTACAAAAGTGATCCACAGGTTAAGAAGCGGAGGAAGTCAATGGTTTAGTTGTTCAGTATATCTGCCAATTTTATATTATTGTGGATAACCAATATTGTGCAGTCCATGACCTGGGCAGCGGAAAACGTGTTTTTCACAGACAAATATTACAACACACCTGCAGTTATCCTACAAGTGTTCGGGGATATATTGATATTGCTCAGTTCCTGCAGCAACACGTGTATCAATGGGCTGACACAAAGAAAATTTAGGGGGGAGCTGAAGAACGGAACGAAGTATCTGTTTACACTAAATGGGAAACTCTGTAAATCAAATGTAAATGTAATTAACCCTAATTATGTTTTGCCTAAAATAAGTGGAGAATTTACTTCTTGTGTTTTGCAAGGAAACGTGACCAGCTGATTAAGCAGCAACAATGCGATTATTATCATTGCGCACCACATGACTATTCATACCTATAACATTAGATTAAAGTTATCAGTAGTAGATAATGAACTGAAACTCCGAACTTAGAATGACGATGTTCAAATACCAAAGTAGTTTTATAAAATAAGTATGTCGGTGACACGAGATCCGACAATGAACATGCAAAAGCAGACAAAATGTACAAACCACTGTGCGTCTGTAGGAGTTTGTAAAGCTTAAATATACTTACAATACAACCTTGCATTATGTGGTCTCGAATCCAGCCAAATTTCTTTACTCTGACCTCTGCAAACTTCATTTCCATTTCCGAATATGATCCGGAGTCACAACTCCAAATTTCCCTATTTGGTGCTGCATGAGTTGCTTAATTTTTGTTGCGTGTGTAAAATCTCGGCTGAATCCAAAATGCGTGCTGTCTGTCAGAGACTCTTATACACGTGCAGATATCAATGATGTCTATGTCACGTACTAATCGTCAGTATTATGACGTCAACGCCTATTCATGTTGGGGGAGTGGAGTGTGATTGGGAACTTCACATTCCCTTCACAAACACGTAATAAGAATTTCAGGAATTAATTGTCATGTATGGGTTTCCGGCACCTGCACGGTCGCTACACAGTGCTTTTCGTTATTAAGTCCTTTATCCAGCGTTTATACAAACTCATTAGAAATATAGTACTGTGTCATTTAGTTCTCTTCCATTAAATCAGATCTATCTATGTTGTCGTCCGGTAGTTTCTGAAACATTTTATTCAATTTATTCCTACCTTTTACAACGGGGCCCGTGGACCCCAGAATGGCGATCTCTATTGCAACAGAAAATATTCCTGTTCAATCTGGCATTATGTTTAATAGATTTCAAAGCAGAGCATGTTCCCTTTTACATTTCCTTGAGCAAGGGACGAAAGCATTCTTCCATTGCTCGTGTGCCCGCTGTTGTTTTGCTATATATGATCGTATAACTGAGGACCAGGAGAGAACAATATGCGTATTTTACTGATTTCCTTTATCATTGAAACTTGTGCAAATATTGTGTTGCAAAACCTCAGGGCAAAGTGTCCTTCCACATCCGAACAAAGTGTCCTTCCACATCCAGCCAAAGTACTTCGGCGATAACGAGACCAGATGAATCCTAAAGAAGGGTCTCGATCAGAAACATCGACTGTTTATTTGGTTCCAAAATTTTGAGTGAATTTCACTAGATTTCCGGTATATGCGTAATCACTTATATTTGAGATATAATCGGCATAATAATTGAATATTTGTTATCATTCTTTATACAATCATTTATCACTGGCAGTAGCCAATTCAAGCGCATGGCTTTCCGCTTTTCTCTCAACGACTGTTATTCCTTGCCTCTAGGAAAAAGTAAATGCCTATAAGTTTATATTTATTTAACAGTGATATCATCTTATCCAGGAAAATGGCCTGGCAGCGCAGATGTATTAGCAATACACAGCCACCTTCCTGAACTCCAGGATGAAGTTGATATCGCAGGCCTTAATTTCTCCTTACAAAGGACAAACCATTTATTTCTGTACTTTGTTCGAGTTTTGAAGAATCACAGAAATGAGACAAAAAAGCTGTTAAGGAGTTTTCAATTGTCTGCCACTACTAAACATGGCAGATTCTTGAATAAAATCTGATTTCAATTGAAATGTATTGACACAACGTTCCCTGAAATGCAGATCACTTGGATAGGCTGGGTGAGTGGGCAGATACATGGCAGATGTCATTCAATGTGAATAAATGCCAGGAAGCAGGAACAAGAGGGCAGAGTATTGTCTGAACGGTGTAGAGTTAGGTAAGGGAGAAATGCAAAGAGACCTAGGAGTCCTAGTTCACCAGTCAATGAAGGTGAATGAGCAAGTGCAACAGGCAGTGAAGAGGGCAAATGGAATGTTGGCCTTTGTTACAAGTGGAATTGAGTACAAGAGCAAGGATGTCCTTTTGCATTTGTACAGGGCCCTGGTGAGACCACACCTGGAATATCGTGTACAGATTTGGTCTCCAGGTTTAAGGAAGGACATTCTGGCAATTGAGGAAGAGCAGCGTAGATTCACTAGGTTGATTCCTGGGTTGGCAGGGCTGTCTGACGCAGAGAGATTGGGCGTGTACACGCTGGAATTGAGGAGATTGAGAGGGGATCTGATTGAAACGTTTAAGATAATTAAAGGATTTGATAGGATTGAGGCAGGAAATATGTTCCAGATGTTGGGAGAGTCCAGTACCAGAGGGCATGGATTGAGAATAAGAGGTCAGTTATTTAAAACAGAGTTGAGGAAGAGCTTCTTCTCCCAGAGAGTTGTGGAGGCACTGCCTCGGAAGACGGTGGAGGCCAATTCTCTGGATGCTTTCAAGAAGGAGCTAGATAGATATCTGATGGATAGGGGAATCAAGGGATATGGGGACAAGGCAGGACTGGGTATTGACAATTAATGATCAGCCATGATCTCAGAATGGCCGTGCAGACTCGAGGGGCCGAATGGTCTACTTCTGCACCTATTGTCTATTGACTATTGTCTATATCGATTTTCCTTCCGGTGGAAAGAATGATCCCCTTTCTGTTCTATTCCGCAATCTGGCCTTTGACCTCTTCTCACTGCCTATCCGCTCCTCGACTGTGCTCTCCAGCTTCTCTTTCTCCTATGTCCGTTATGCAGTATAAACAGATTCCTTCCTCTCCATCCCTTTAGTCTTCTCGTCCAACAGACTTGACCTATCACCGTCTAGCTATGCTTCTCTTCCTCCGTTAACCTTTTTTTTTTAATTCTGGCGTCCTACCAATTCGCTTACGTCCTGGAGAATGGTCTCGGCCCGACACTTCGGCTGTTTATTCATTCCCATAGATTTTGCCTAACCAGTGGATTTCCTCTGGCAGTTTGAGTTTAGTTTAATACTTATTTTTGTGAGGTATCGTGACGGAGGGTGCAATTCAAATGTGTGATTAGAATTCTAGCTATTCATGCTTTACTGCATTTCAATAATGCAGTAGAATTAAAAACCGGGTGACCGATAATGTTCAGTTTATTAATGACTCTGAAAACCTGGACTCAGATAAAGCGTTTTAAAGGCCCAAAGCTTTACATCCTTGCAACTACAAAGCTGTGGACCGAGTTACTATCAGAAACGTCAAGCTGTCATTGATCTCACGATGTGATTTTGAGATGTTCATTAGCCTGATGATACATGACTAGGTTTGTAGGTCTACAGTTTTGAATTTATTTGTCGGTTTCAGAGCTCCGATTTGTGTCTATTCCGTTGACGGGTTGTATTTATGAGTAAGTTTATTATGTTGTGGTGCGTTATAACAATGAAACTTTGAATGTGTTTGAACAGCAACATCGCTTGCTATTATGTCAGAGCTTGTTTGGGGTTCTAGTCTGCTCTATGTGATGCATCCGAATCTTGACAGATCCATTCCTATCCACTGGTTTCACCCTGAACACAGGGAGGCTTGGCATCTGGCTCTCCACAACGTAGGGCGCACAGCTGCCCAGCAGGTGGCCAACTTATACTTCCCAAATTCCTTTTGAGGATTCGGTCTCTCGGCATGAGTTTGGAGAACCTAACCTTCTGATTGTCCTTCACTCAGAGGGTAGTGCAATTGTTGAAGGAGTCGCCAGAGCAAGTGGTGGATGCGAATTCAGTTGCCGCATTCAGGAGATGTTCATGAATGCCAGGGCTGTAATCGGATTCGGTTTGGGGGCAGGTCGATGACACGAACCAGTAAACATATTTTCACAATTAGGAGCAGCCAGGAGATCCCCTTATGTGAGGAGTCCTCAGGTAATGAATTGGGAACTTCTGAAAAATTAATTCACAATGACTAAAATGCAGCTTTTTCCATTGGACGGGGACGGCCGAGTGATGCATTCAATTGGGAGGTGAGACCAGAAGTCGTGGCCAAAGACAATGGACATTACAGACCCTCAGGACACTGGCGTGATGTCTTGCTCCGAGCGCAAAGTTATACACATCCTCGGACATAGATGCCTGTCAAAACTTTCTTCTTATAAGCTCCTGTGTCGGTTTAATTTCCTGATGTCCAGCTAGAGGAGATGAGTGACCGCTTTCGAACATCTTAAAATGCACCGCAGCTGGGACCAACAGCCGTCTGGAAGATCTCAGTCCCGTACCTGGGTCCAGCTGTTGGTTGGCCCTTACCTCGGCCTCTATTCCTCAGATCACCACAATAGCAATACCCACACGGTGTAGAATGGGGTCATGGATCGTTGTTGTCGTCAGATCAGTCAAACTGCCGGGGGAGAGCATTGGTCTTTGCATTCGTGCTACTGGGACAATCGGTGAAGATGAATTGATTCCGTGTGTAGAAGAGAGCTTACCGGCTTGACACGAGTTGAGTCCTTTGCATTCTTACATGGCGGCTCAGTATTGGCGTTAGGTCCGGGTTACAAAACTGAACCGCAAGGTCGGATGCTGCTATCCGCAAACGCAAACACTTGTAGAAGTCGAGAAAAAGTCCTGAGAAGCTATAGACTGCTTTGGGGAGAAAGCCTAAATACAGCTGCATTCAATGAACCAATTTAGAGTAAAGAACATAATGTTATTTTAACTTGATGCTTTATGTACTCACCACTAGAGAATTCGATTGCACTGTTGAAATTACGGTTGGGACAAAACAGAGTGCTCCATTCAGTTGTGCTCAACGACTTGCGAACTGATGAAGAACGAAAGTTGGGACTGAGAACATATCCCTCTTGATATTCCAGCACGACAATATGAACGGGGGATATGTATTGCAGTAGTGATTTGTATGAATAACAAGTCCCTATCTGAAAGCTCGGAAGCAATGCGGATCTCCGAAACAAGCAGAAGCAGACACAGATAAAATTATTTAGGGTTTGTAACCACAGGAGCTTTGCAAGAAATTGCATCCACAAATGATTCGCCCACATGGTCAGTTCAATAGAAGTTGCAGAGGCATCAGAGATTACTAAGAATAGAATCGAGTTAACCTTTTACAGCTCCTACAGTCAAGAGTCCAAAGACAATGATTAGACGGTGTCTTTTAGCAAAACGGTTTACATTATTGGATATAAGTAACGACTTTGCTTTGTTTCATTGAAAAGTGAGTGTTAGCATACATTTGTTTTTTCTTGGTAAGGACAACACCATTCATGGAACGGTCTGCTGTAATGATTTCAAAGTTCCCCGACCATTTTCAACGAATGGTTTGCAAATGGACTGAAAGCTTTTTCGTCTCCCCAGTATTTACTTCAATATGTAGATTATCTCCTGCTACGAAGATCAGAGAGGAGCGTTATGGAATACTTGAGAAACTACAATAACTCTTACAGGAGATGGGATTGAAGAGGAACCATGAAAATACTCAAGTAATGCAGCAGCAGGTTGGTTACCTGGGTGTGCTTGTAACCTGGGGAGACGAGAGATTGATAAACAGCGTGTGGATGCTTTGGTCAAACTACCTCTACTCACTGGCGTGAATCGATTGAAGTAGTTTCTCAGTTTGGGGGAGTATAGCAGCGACTACGAATTGGAGAAATCGGATCACAATCTGCCCATTTAATGGACGATCAGGTAAGTACAGGTATTGAAAAGGTTTACAAAGTTATTGGCGAACTGAAGGAAAAGAAGAGTAACTCCAATGGACACCTCATTCAGTATGAACAAAATGATCTAAAATGTGTTTCTGTATTTATAACTGCCAAATAGAAAGAAGGAACTCATACTGTCTGCAAAGTATTTGAAACAGTACATTTGCCTCCAATCCACGGTTCAGCGTACTATCGACAAACAAAGTCACAAACATCACGAGGTCTGACCATTCAGCTTTTCGAGACCGGAATTGGACCGAGAGTAAATTCAGTCACCTGGCTTCGTCGTTTGGACCGCAGAGAAAATGTGCCGAAGGAGGACATATCATTTTTACCACAGAAGCCAGAATAAATGCGCATCATAGGATTTGTCCCTCCATAGTAATTTGAATCAAATACAATCAAATTAATTTCTTGAAGAATTCGTTTGCCTTCCTATAGAGAAAGGCCACGCTGCGATTTTTTCAGCGCAGAAAGGCTTAGCGAATAGTTAGGCACGCCTGTCAGATCCGCAACTCCTGTGGAAGAGCTGCAACTCCGCAACAAGTGTGGGAAACATTGAGAAAGGAGCAGCATTTGATTCTTTAGTTCGTTCACACTCCAATGAAGACTCAGGCGTACAGTGTTCTCACCCTGCTAACGAGTCCTGGATGTAAAAATAAATGACCCCTGAAAGAATTAGAAGATGAACCCGGTAAAGATTCATTCATTTTGGCCGCCAACTAGTAAAAAAAAAACAATAATAATTCAAACGGTGACAGGCTTCGCACTGACAGTATTTACATCTAATCCGATTTTTAATTTCAGTTCTGAATCGCAAAAAGAGACACATTCTGGACAAATTGACTAAACCTCATTCTGAACCGCTAACTCTTCAAGTATCTCGATTAGACACCACAGCCCTCATAGACGGAAGAGAGGAAGAGCCAGTGAGCAATTACAAGCCCCAGGCTGTCAATTTCTCCGAGTTTCTATCCGGAGCCCAACATAGGGATGACGCTGTAAAGACGGCAGAACAGCAGTTATATTTCATGAGGAGTTTCGGGAGATTTGGTATGGCAGACACTCGCCCATTTCTGCAGACACACCGGGGAGAACATTCTAACCGGCAGTATTGTCGTATGGAATGCGGGGGTGGGGTGTTGGGGTTGGGGAGAAGAGTATGGCGACACAGAACTGAAATAAGATGCACAGAGCTGTACGCTGCACAGCTCCATAGCCTCTACAGAATAGAGGAAAACTTCGAGAACGATGTCTCAGAAAGCCGGCGTCTCTCGTTAAAACCCCACATCACCCAGAATATGCCCTGTTCATATTTCTACCACCTGGATGGGCTTAGCGGAGCCCGAAGGCAAACACTGAGAGATACAGGAAGAGCGTTGTCCTCTTCACTGTTTAATATCTGAATGGACATTGACCCCATGAACGCTACCTGATGACATTTTACACTTTATTTAAATGTTTACTTTATATATAGTTTCTTTATATATTTACTTTATATGTAGTTTCTTTATATTTACTTTATTAATTCAGTTTCTCTATTACAATGTATTAAGCTTTACTGCTGTCACAACGTCAAAAAGAAAGTCGCGGCATATACCAGTGATATGAAAACGAATTCAGATTATAATCTAATGTGGGCATATATTCTGTGTACTGCAGTGTGCAGCGTGGAATTAAAAAGGTTAATTGAATCTGCCCCTCCCGCTACCGTTGTTATTTGGATATAATTAAGCGCAGTCTCCTGGGGCTAATTTGACTCCTTGGAGCGTCTGAAACAAATGAGTTCTTCATCAGCGATTCACTGACGTTAACAAAAGCAGCTGCTCCGCCTCTGGCAGACACTAAAATCTGCAGAGGATGCAGAGCAGAAATCATAGCCTGACGGTAGTCAATTCCACCATTCTGTCAGCGGTTCCGAAGCTGATGAATGATACAGAAAAGGAGAGAGAACTGAGAAAAGTCGACTTTAATGTTCAATGGATGGGAAAAGATGTGTTCTGGGCATTTTCCGAGCTTACGGAACATTATGGCAGTTTACCACTCGAAGATCGGATTGTTTTGCTACTTAAGGGTATCCAGCCAATCTACTTCGCTTTCCTTGCTATTATTGCGGTTCCTGGTAAGTTTTATTTTTTTCAACTATTCTTGATGCAAGTCATGTTGAGCTTTACACGCAATCCAATTTTACTCCACTCTCCCTGCCATTGTGCCTTTCCGTCTGCACTTATGTATAATTACTAACATGTCATTATTATGTCTTTAGTTATACACCCGACGATATTTTTCGGTTCAAATAACCCTGTCTGAAAGAGCTGAGGTTTTTGGGTTTTTTTTTTTTATCAGACTGAGAACTAACTGACTGGGCTAGGTTTGACAAAGAAATAAACACTTGGAAGCTTCTTTGTATAATACAAAGCTCTGCAGCCAGTTAAATAATCGCCTTATTTAGTTAATGGTAGTAAATTAATTAAGTCCACTATGTATTGAAATTTTGGTGTAACCTCTTGCCTTTGTAGACGTCTTAATGATCCGAAGGACTAACCGATCCAGATCTACTTCTCAAAATCAAACACGTTGCACATTAACAATTCCAAGTTTTCTGATATTTTTCAAAATATTCCCGCTATTTATCACAATACTCTTTCATAAAATGACATATTGTTCTCTCCTACTTCTATTCTGGCTTGTGTTCTCGATTCCGTATCTCCGCCCTCTGAGAGTTGTGCATTCGCAATAAAGTATGTAATTTGCAACTTCGATTCGCCTCCCATTTTCCCATCAGAATACATTTTCATGGGATGATATTCCAGGAACTGCCTGCAGAAGCAGGGATATTAATTGGGTGTCATTTCCTCGAATCAGACGTGTAGTCTGTCCAGCTTAGTTCTGAGAATTTGCTTTCAATCTACTCTCTGTAAATTCAGCCACAGGATTTATTGGATTGTGCTTCTTAAACACAATGTAGCCCTCGACAAGCAGCGATTAACATAACACACTTCGTTCCGTTGGCCAACTTACTTCTTCTCTATTAATTACCATTTTAGTCACCACACCGTCTCGTTTTATTTTCAGGATGTTAAGTTTTAATAAGTCTTTCTATTCGGAAGATCGCCCAATTAAAAAAAAAAAATCGCTCTTGTCTTTAATTTGACAGCTGTTACTGTAAGTATTCATGCAAGTAAATTCTGTCCCCGAGAGAACGTCTGCGGTAATCTCTGCAATTACTTAAGAGACAGGGCGTATAATCCTGCAGGATCATTGTTGTTTTCAATATTTTTTGTATTTCATATCATTATTCATCAAACCCTACCTGTTTCTATTGTTACTCCTGTCGCTTTGTACCTTTGTGAAAAAAATATATCCGCAGTTTCCTGCTTTCTGCCGGCTTGCGTCATTCTCCGAGGAGAAAGTGACAACTTAACCCTTTCAAATCGCCTTTCATTTGCCATGATTTTGTCTCCCGTTGCTCCTTTCTTGCTATGTGTCTATTTCAATTTTCACCGTGTTGTTTTCTTAACCCTCCCTGCTCACTGCCACATGCAAAACAAAACATGGGGGAAGATGAAAGTTCACGGTGTACCCCAACACCCCTGTACAATGAGAACCAAGACCTCATGCACGAAAACAGCGGAAATCTCAAAGATTGAATGGAAGATCTGGCTCTCTGTTTTATTCGAACGTCAGTGGCATGTAGTGGATGGATAAAGTTTTTAGGAGGAGTTTGCTAGCTTGAAAATAAGACCTGAACTTAGGTATTTATGAATTTATGAAAACACGAATTATCAATATTGTGTCAACAAGCTGAATTTGTTTTCACATATCGATGTCTATTTCCGTTCTTTCAGGCAATTTGCTGACCATTCTGATCCTGTCACGTGGAAAATGCGGTCTCTCCAAATGCGTCACTCTCTATTTGGTGGCCATGGCCGCGGCGGATTTAATTGCCGTCATCTTTGACCTGATACTGAGGCACATCCCCATGGTGTACTGGCGGCAATTTCACTTCCCCTGGCCAGTTCCGGTCTGTAATATTCACGCCGTTATCCTTTATGCGGCGACAGACTGCTCTGTCTGGTTCACAGTCTCGTTCACCTTCGACCGGTGTGTCGCCATCTGTTGTCAGAAGATGAAATCCACATATTGTACTGAGAGAACGGTGGCTGTGGTTCTGGGAACAGTGACCGTGCTCAACTGCCTGAAGGATTTGTTTTGGTATTTTATGCTGACGGGTGAATATAACCTTCTTAGTGATCCCTGGATTTGTTGGGAAAGAGGTGGTGTTGTTGGCTCGACTCTTTGGGCAACGATTGAGTTCACTCATTATTTCCTCACCCCGGTCGCTCCTTTTTTTCTCATTCTCCTCTTCAACACTTTAACGGTGAAACAGATTTTAACAGCCAGCAGAGCTCGCAACAGACTTCGGGGTCACAGCAGCGGCGAGAAGCCCAGAGACGCTGAGATGGAAAGTCGAAGAAAATCCATCATTTTTCTCTTTGCCGTCTCTGGAAATTTCATCGTGTTGTGGGCGGTGTTCATGATCCACTCCATTTGGAATCGATTGTGGTGGCTGGGGTTTCGATCGATCGTTCCCCCTAATTTTGTGCAGAAGATGGGCTTCATCCTGCAGCACTTGAGTTGCTGCACGAACACGGCCCTCTACGCAGTAACTCAGAGGAAGTTCCGGGAGGAGCTGAAGAGTGTATTTATTTATCCTGTTACTCTAATTGTGACTTTCAAAAAGCGGTGAGAGGTAAGGGACATAGAGTAGCAGATTCTGAAATGAATATGTCTCTTTCTCTCTCCTTCCCGTCCCGACGACTTAGTTCCTGTCCGCTTCTGACGCTTAGAGCTGCAATGAATGTCTTCCATCTCTCTCTGTACTTGGCTATCTTCTATACTAGGCCCTAGGTGTGCTTCAGAGTTCTTAATTCTTGTCCCTACAGTATCGCGCCAGGTAATCATTGGTCTACTGTGTGGCCCCGGCCAGTCAGCGTTCCAATGAAGGTCTGTGCTGACGATGGCGTTTTGAGTCAATTCGGTTAATTACAACTCTTTAGTTTTGTATCCAGAGTGAATTGGTAAATTTTCGCGATGTTTCTGTATTCTTTCCTTTATAAGAAAAAAATTGCTGTCATACTTCTTTCATTTTATATGTAAAAATAAAGTAGCGTTATTAGTCATACATTAAAGTGCAGTGTTTCGATGTCTATTTTGTCTATACTGGATTTTAACGCGGGTTCTAATCTTGTACCTCATATCCTCTCTGCCGTTCAGTTTTTCTCCTCCTCCCTGTCCCTGATACACTCACGTTCACAGATGCACAGGCACATTCAGACTCGGGCAGATAGAAAGAGCGGACTGACACACATGGACGCATACACACACACACACACACGCAAGCGCGCCCGCACACACACACACACACACACACACACACACACACACACACACACACACACACACACACACACACACAAACACACACACATACACACACACACACACGCACACACACACACACACACACACACACAGACATGCTAACTAAGAGTCTCACACAAACACAGACACCCACTCGTGAACACTAATCAAATTTCCGGCTCAGCTGTCAAATTAGCGTTCTGCTTGTTTTATTTTATAACTGCCACTCTGGTGTACCATTGCTCCCAGGTGTAAAGCCGTCGATGATCCTGGGAGATGGATGGCAGCTTTAATTAATCGAAGTAAAAACAATCGTGTTTGAGTGCAGACTGATATACGTAATCGAGCCGGTAGACAACGGACTATTCTCAGGGCGTGGCAGTCCATTCATTTTTCATCGGATGGCCGGAAGTCATCACGCACTTTGTTTATATGAGATACTGTTAAGGTCGGTGTCACGCAACGGGTCAGAATTCAGAGTGTAGTTGTGTCAGTAGCCACAAATATAGGTCAAAATTCAGAATCAATTGGACTCGGAGATCAAGCAGATCGGCTTTGATCTCAGTAGGTTGAGAGTCAGTTGTTTTGGGTAACTTATTTATATTAAAGTACACCTACTACGTAATTATACCGCCATCTTGCGGTAAACACGCACTCTGTTTTTGAACTATATTATCGGAGAGAAGGCTTGAGAATAGGGTTTAAGACGATGATAAATGAGGCATAATTGAATGGTGGAAAAGTCACGATGGAGGGGATGGCCGAATTTTGTCTGATCTTTTGATATTGCACTCCGTGACTGATCTTAGCATGTGTTACCTTCAAAACTCAGGGTGCGCTGGTATAACACAACAGCGTCAGACGCTGTCACACGCTTATAGGATTACAAGCTATGTTTGGGTCACTTGTCAAACACGGGAGCAAGAACTAATTGATTTCAGGACAGTGTTCATCGAAGGCGTCCGTCACGGGGATCGGTTCTTAGGGAAGAGTGGCTGTGGAGTCAAATTAACATTCACAGCCCTCAGGCTATGGTGGGGTCTGGGATCACGCGTATTGGGTCAGCACTCGGTGTGTAGTGGAGCATTTAGCTTCACTTGGAGTCATATGACATGGTGATAGGTTCTGGCGATAGGTATATGTGTGCATCTATTCTCAGTGTGATCTCAGTCAGTGGTTACACCTGTAATCAAATAGCAGCGAGTAGTGTAGTTACTCTCGATGAAACAAAAAAAAATAACAGGGTGTGTAGTGTATCAATGTCCCCGTAATCTTATCAATCTCGATCACAACTCGCCTACACTTCATCCGTTCGGGAGAAGAGTTTTACAAAGTTTCCAGTGAAGTGAGGACCTTGATCTGATGAAAGACCCTTCAGCAATCGCTTGCTCACAATATGCTGGCTGTAAACTTCGCATGTCTTTCCCAGTTCAAAAAGACTTTATCAGCTGGGAGAAAGTATTCACCAGCACAAGGATATATTTATGTACTCCAGGGCATGAACATAAAGTGCACTGAAAATCGATCTGAAAGTTCATCCATCGTTCTTCTGCAGGGTGGGTCTGTCTTCAAACTGCTTTTGTAACGGATATATCTGGATGGAAGTGGGCATTGATCAGACAATTCTGACAATAATATGTTCATTTTCCATTTCTGGCCAGCAAGACAGATTCTTCAACCGCTCAATCGACTCAGTGATGACCAAAATTGCAATGTTACCAATATAGTTATCTTTTCTTTTTCCGTTGACCTTTTCGCGACACGTATTTGTAACTAGTATCTACAATCAGAAGGCCTCCTTCTTGCACCGTGCCTTCAGCCACGGCTTGATCTTAGCTAACTTACTACTTCTAAACCCACCTGCACGTGGCACTGGTAGCAATCCTGAGATTGCTATCCTGGTAGTCCTGTACTTTAACTTGGCGCCTGACTCCTTAAACTCACCTTTCAGGAGCTCCTCTCTCTTCCTAACTCCGTCATTGGTCCCTACATGGACCATGACAACTGGCTGGTCACCCTCCCTCTGGAGAATTCTGAGAACTCGATCCGAGTTATCGCGGACCCTGGCACCAGGGAGGCAAAAGACCATCCGGGATTCTCGATCTCTTCCACATCTTATCTGTCCCCCCCTAACTATCGAATCCCCTATCACTACAGCTCTCCTCTTTTCCCTCCTTCCCTTCTGAGCTGAGCGTTCATTCTCGGTTCCAGAGACGAGAAGCACTGCAACTTGTCCCTGGTACGTCGTCCCCACCAACAATATTCAAAATGGTACACTTATTGTTGATGGGAACGGCCACAGGGGTGCTCTGCTCATTCTGTCTATTCCTCTTCCCTCTCCTGACAGTCACCCAACTACCTGACCTCTAGGGGTGACGATCTCCCGGAAACTCTTGTCTGTTTTTGCCTCTGCCTCCCGAATGATTCGAAGTTCAACCAGCTCCATCTCCAGTTCCCTAACACGGTTTGTCAGGAACTGCAGCTGGATGCACCTTTTGCAGGTGTAGTCATCAGGGACAATTGTGCTCGCCCTGACTTAGCACAGACTGCAAATGGAGTACTCAACTACCCTAACTGCTGCGTCCATTACTTAGTCCTCAGCTAATTGGATCAATTAAAGGAGCTTACCCGGTTTTACCTGAATGGGAGCAATCTCGTCCTCAGCTTCAGCTCGCCGAAACCTCCTGAGCAAAAGCCTTCCTACTCTGTCTCCCTCTACTCCCTTGCCCGCTCCATTAATCCCGTTGAGTTCCGGATGTTAGCGGCCGACTCCAGGTGGAACAATGAGTCACTCCAAGAGGTATTTCGGATTGTCTCAGCGACATGGTGAAAGACGAGTTGGCGACCAGAGATGACACCGACAGCTTGGATTCCTTGATCTCCCTCGCCACCAGGTTGGACCATCGTCTCATTGAACGCCATAGAGAAGGAACTGGGCGTCCAGCACCTTTTGTCACTCCACCACACACATTACCGCCTCCCGCCGGAACAAGCGTCTCTCCTGCTCCTGCTCCTGCTCCTAGAGTAGCTCCCAGCCCGGTCGTTTGCACAGCCTCGGGAGAGGAAACCATGCAGCTGGGATGGGACCGCCTTCCCTCCACAGAACGACGACAGAGATTGAGAGTGGGTGAGTGACTCTATTGCGGCCTGTCCGGCCGCGTCTGTGTTAGCTGTCCCGTTCGGCCAAAAGGGAAGACTCAGCAGTAGAGAGGGGTACCCTGGTGAACCAGACAACATACCCTTCCGTTTACTTATCCCGGATTCAGCATCAAACCTCTTTACATTATAACCAAGCGCACCTGCCTCTAGTAGTACTAGTGGACTCCGGCACTGAGGGTAACCTTTTGGACGAAATCTTAGCTTTCTGGGCCGGAATTCTTCGTGAGACGTTGTAACCCCTGGACACCCGTGCACTGGCCAGGGTGAAACACTGCACACCACGCATGTCTGTCCTTCTCTCTGGAAACCATCGTGAACAGGTACGATTCAATTTAATTTCCTCACCTCAGGCACTCATAGCTCTTGGTTAAGCCCTGGTTAAGTCGTCATAACCCCCGCATTGACTGGTCCACCAGAAAGATAGTCAGCTGGAGTTCGTTCCGTCAATACATTTGTCTACAATCAGCTGTTTCCCCAGTGGAGGTCACCGCGAACTCGCCCGCCTCTGATCCCCACGACTTATCCAAAGTTTCAGTCGAGTGTCACGATGTGGGAGAAGTGTTTAGCAAACAACGAGCTCTTTCCCTGCCTCCACATCGCCCTTACGACTGTTCAGTTGAGCTTCTCTTCTGAACCTGACTACCCACCGGTCGGCTGCACAACCTGTCCCGACCAGATAAGGAAGCAATGGAGCCTTGCGTAAATGACTCTATTGCTGTGGGCATTATCCGACCCTTATCTGCCCCTGGAGGAGCAGGGTTCTTCTTTGCGGGGAAGTAAGACGACACACTGCGCCCCTGCGTTGACTACCGTGGCCTAAATAGCACCACCTGAAAGAATAAGTAACCACTGCCCCTTATGAACTCTGCGTTCGAACCCGTTCAAGGAGGCACCATTTTCGCTAAGTTGGACTTGCTGAGAGTCTGTCAGGATAAAGCATGGAAATGAATGGGCAGCAGCTTTTAACACACACAGCCGGTCATTTCGAATATCTGGTAATGCATTCGGTCTCACCAATACCTCCACTGTCTTCGAAGCCCTGTTAAAAGACGTTCTTAGGGACTTTATTAACCGTTTCGTTTTCGTTTATTTGGACGACATCTTAATCTTCTCACGTAATCTACAGGAGCACACGCGCCATGTCCGCCAGGTTCTTCAGAGGCTTTCGGAGTTCAAGCTATTCGTTAAGGCAGAGAAGTGCGAGTTCAATGTCGCTTGTGTTAGTTTCCTGAGGTACGTAATCGACAGAGGGAAAGTGAGGGCGGATGCCGAAAATATCCGGGCGGTGGCTGAGTGGCCAAAACTCACGAAACAACTCCAACGATTTCTGTGGAAAGTCAACTTCTACCGGAGTTTGGCGTTGTGATCCGACCAGTTGTGACCACAGATGGTGATATTATCCAGATAGGGAAATGTGGCCTTCAGTTGGCACTGGTCCACCATCCGGTCCATTTCCCTCTGGAAGACAGAGACACCATTTGTGACACCGAAGGGGATGCGCAGGAAGTGATAGAGCCTGCCGCCCGCCTCGAAGGCGGTGTAGGGGCGGTCCTCTGGGTGGATGGGGAGCTGGTGATTAGCGGATTTCAGATCTATTGTCGAGTACACCTTGTCCGTGAAAGAGCCGACCTCCTTGATCAACACGCCTTCCGCCTTCATGGAATTCCCTCCGACATTATTTCTGACCCGAGCCTCAAATTCATCTCTCAAGTCTGGAGATCCGATTGTCAATTATTGGGAGTCTCAATAATTCTGTCTTCTGGTTTCCATCCGCAGACTAACGGTAAAGTAGAACGAATAAACCAGGATTTGGAAGCTGCACTGCTCTGTATAACCGCCAACAAACCGTCTTCCTGGAGCACCCATCTCACTCGTGCAGAGTACTCCCACAACTCCCTAGTCAGCACCGCCACCATCATGTCGCCCTTCGATTGCTCCCTCGGTTAACAAACCTCTCTGTTTCCCGCATATGAAGAAGACATTGCTGTGCTTTCAGTTCAGGCCCATCTCCATCGGTGCCGCAAGATCTGGAAGGATGCACGCTCGTACCTGCTCTGC
Source organism: Hypanus sabinus (assembly GCF_030144855.1). Taxonomy (NCBI): domain Eukaryota; kingdom Metazoa; phylum Chordata; class Chondrichthyes; order Myliobatiformes; family Dasyatidae; genus Hypanus; species Hypanus sabinus. The sequence goes on from NW_026780141.1 coordinate 291,980, forward strand.
TCAGCCGACCGCAAACAGAGGATTGCCGATCGCCATGGAATTCCTGCACCTATTTATCGGCCAGGTCAGAAGGTTTGGCTCTCGTCAAAAGACATCCCCCTTGAGAATGAACTCAAGAAACTCGCTCCTCGTTACTTAGGACTATTCGAAGTCGAGAGTGTAAACAAACCCTCGGTGGTCAGACTCAAACCGTCCTTAACAGCGATGATTCGTGTTTGGTTGCTGGAGAGTTATCGAACCGGCGCATTTTGAACTCCTGTTTCTTGTAGTGAACCCTTCAAATGATTTCCATTCCATTGGCTCAAGGTCACCTGACTACCTGGATCAGCTTCTTAAAGGGCTACAACCAGCATTGTCCCAACCCAGACTTGTGTATTTTTTCTTCCAACTCTTGACTTATCTAAACAAATTTAAAAAAGGCAACACAGGCCACGTCTAACGAGAATAAAGATTGCTTCCTTAGTAGGTCTATCATTTTGCACCATAAGTAGCTGCTCCTCCGAGAATGGCCCCAATTAGCAGTTCATTACCTGACGTTCCTTGTGTCGACATTCAATTGCTCTGATTAGATTGCCCCAGAACCACATTCAGTTCAGATTGCACACTCTTTACGTAACAAAGAACTGCCTGTCTGGGAATGGTCATAGGTTTACCAGGGCATTATCCGAATCATCGTGTATCAAAATTCAATTTCTATGGTTAAGTTATCCTAACGAATCAGTTCAGCGTTCAGGAAAAAAAAAAACGGGGGACGGGCGTTGAGGATGTGCACAATTACAACTGGTTTGACTGTTCCTCTTGACTCGGTTTGCACAATATTTTCTGCTGGCCAATATAAAAAAAACAACCTTAGGTATCTCTACATTTACTGGCATATTGCTATAATCTTTGCAGATAAAGACCAATTAAGTGTATCCACTATGCCCTTCTCTGCATAAGAATAACACCTTACTATTTTTCCTAATGCACTTCACTTCCTTCTGAACATTTAGTTTACTTCTCAGTTAAAAAATGAACAACTATCGTGGACAATCTTTGCATTGTCACAATATCCTCTCAACCTGTATTTTGTCAATCCCAATTTAACTCTTGACTATTGCTCTCAGATTTTCCTATGTTGTACGGTTAACATCAATACTAACTTTTCTGTGTTCTTTTTACAGCTGTCTTTTCTTCAATATTTTACCTATATATTTATTCATCTCTATACTCGTCTATAGATTTGATAAATACACTTGCAGAACAAAAAGTGATATCAGGTTGTTTGTTTTACGTATTTTGATAATAAATTTTACTATGAAAATTCCCTTCAATTATTGGTTTCCTTCTGTTTCTCACTACCTCGGGTTCGAAAGCTTCCTGTACACTTTAAATCGACCCCATTGTTCCGTAACTGACTCAACGTCAAGCAGATCCTTTCAATTTATCTTCTGAAGTCCCAGCTGCATAATTCCCGACGAAACTTCTACAATGACAATGAAATAACAGCTTGATCCGAAAGGCTCAGCATCGCCATACGCAGAATTCTATCCTGACTGTTACACGGCAACGTGTAATTCTCCTCAGTGTTGAGATATCTCTGGATATGGACGTATGAAGGAAAATAAAAACGCTGTGATAAAGGTCTCGACGACTACCCATTGGAAAATGTGAGGCAAGGAACTTAAACGAAGCTGGAGCAAAAGGATGCTTAATTGAGAATTAGGTAGACATGCGGCAGCAAGCTCGATGACAGCGGGACAGATTAGAGGAAGCGGGACTGCTTAATGTGGTAACCCGTCCTGAATAGCTGTCAACCTTAATTAGAAGGCAACATATATGAGAGGAAGGTGTGCGCGATGATCGTGTATGCAATGCATTTGAATCAGCCATAGAGTGCTTGTGAAAGAAAAGAGTGAGTGATGAAGCATTTTAGTTTGCAACGAAGTAGAAGGATAAGTAAAATGTATACTGATTTAATCACATTTTGAGTGTAATGTCGAAATTATTATCAGTAAAGGAATGAAAAGGAGAGGATAGACACCGCAGTTCCATGGCGTCAGCCAGTAGACTGCTTTCACTAGAAGGTAGTGAGCGAACGGCTGAATTTTCGGACCGAAGGGAGATTATTACTTTTCGAGGTTAAAGAGACGGCGAGACTGCGCAGGCGTCTGACGTCATCTAGTAGAGAGTGAAAGGTTTAAAAGAAGACAGCCCTTTCCAGCGGGCAGCGGAGTGAGAGGCAGCAGGGTGACAGGGCTTTAAATCAACGGGCTTAGGCAGCAACGGAAGTGCAGAATCTGGCAGGGGAGTGAGAGGTAGCAGATTGACAGGGCTCTGGATCAACGGGCTTAGGCAGTAACGGGAAGATGCGAGGTAGGTTTATGCTTACCTGTGTCATTTGCAGAAAGGAGGAAGTATTTGTCTGAGTCCAGTTTTCGGTGCTCGGTGTCAGATGTGGGGAGTCCTGGAGTCACCCAGCGTTCCAGACGGCCATATTTGCACCCGAAGGGTCGAGCTGCAACTCCTGAAGGACCGATTTAGGGGACTGGAGATACAGCTTGATGACCATCGCTTGGCCAGGCAAAGCGAGGAGGTGATAGACAGGAATTATAGACAGGTGGTGACACCGAGGTCACGGGAGGCAGAGAAGTGAGTTACACGAGAGGAAAGGGAAATAATCAGGTACTAGAGAGTGGTTAGTGAGTGGACTGGGTTGCCAAAAACGGTTGTGGGAGTGGATACAATGGGATATTTTAAGTGACTTTTAGATAAGAACATGGAACTTAGAAAGGTAGAGGACTGTAGGTACGTCTATTAATTACAGAGGTAGGGACATGTTCGGCACAACCCTGTGGACCAAAGGGTCTGTATGGTGCTGGAGGTTTTCTATGTTTTTATGTTTCTATGTAACCCTGCAGATCAAATGAAGTGTCTGCAGCCGATTAGAAAGTTGTTGGGTTAACATTCCCATTCACAGAGAAATAATAAACTGGGGCTGGATATGCAACAGGAGGTTGGTGGTGGACGTAGCGACGCAGAATCGTATGGTGATGATGATGAGAGTCTTCCTCTTTCCAAACATCCCCTGCCATCATACAAGCAAAGAACCCAGTGCGCTGGTCACTACCCCGACTCCCTTCCGTATTTGAGACCAGGGAGAAAGTCGCAATTAAAGGAAACGGGCAGGAATCTGAATGAAGAATATAACATGTAACTCAGCTTCTGAGAAATATTGATCATGATATTGGGACATAACCGCCCGCGGAAAATCATCGAGAGCTGTTACAGGCAGCTGACCACCAGAGTCAGTGTAAAATCACGGTCCGACAGAAGAAAGGAAATTGATTGTACTTTGTTCCCTTGCCAACATAATCAAAAGAACACAACACAGGGCAATCTTGTAAAGCCTCAGAATTACATTTGAAACATTCGGCTTTTCCGAAAATAAAAGGATGGAGGACTAATTGAAGAAGTAAAGAACTGGTAAGCTACCTTTGGGTATTAGTAGAGGATACCGCTAGACGTGCTCTCCAAATGTAACCATAAGAGCGGCAAGTTAAAAACAGAAGAATTTAAGAACAGGGGTAGGGCATTTGGCCCACCGAGCCTGCTCCGGCATTTAATAAGTTCATGGCCAATCTGATCATGGACTCATCTCCAACTAGCTGCCTTTACCCCTTAACCCTTAGTTCCCCAACTTTACAAAACTCTATCCTATCTTCTCTTAAATATATTTCCTGGGGTAGCCTACAGGGATTCGTTGGGCAGAGAATTCTGCTGATTCACCACTCTCTGGGAAAACTTTCCCTCCTTATCTCGGTCCAAAATGTACATTGTGTATCTTGAGGTTATGTCTCCTAGTTCTGGTTTCATCTACCAATGGAGGCAAATTTCCCGCCTCTACCTTCCCCATCCCTTTCATAGTTTTATATGTATCTATATCGTGTAACTCCAGGCCACAGTCTTCCAACAATCTCAGAAAAGGATAGTTCCGGATTAGGGGGTCGTGCAGCAGAGGTACCAGTACTGTGTACGAATTTGTTACTTTAACGGTGGTGATGGGGATTATTAAACCTGATAACATACAACAAATTGTTCATTTAATCTCAATCCTCTCTTAGGTCAGTGATTGGAGATGAGAAAATACTTAAGACATCGTTTTGGTGACGACGTGACGTCTAAAACATATTTTAGATATGTTGAATAAAAATTTGTATACGATGCATAATTTCCAACGTCCATTTGGTTTAGACCCGAAAGGATTTCCTAAGTATTGTGTAACTCGAACTATAGATTATTTGTTAACAGTTCAACACTTTGCGGTTCTGCAATAGTTTAAAGTTCGAACGCATTGAGAATATAAAATATTGCACAGATCTGGATATTTGAGATTTCAGTTGAAAGAGAAACAGAGGTAGTGCGTGAGTGATTGAACGGAAGGCAATCGTGTTTTGTTAATATTGTATTGAATAGATGTTTGAATTAATCTTTTCTTTAACAAGAAGATCTCATTATCTGCAAATGTCTGCTTCATTGGTTGAAATAAATTTGCAAGAACATTTGAATATCAGAGACTGCTTCCTTTTCAGAAATTGCATATAGTCTCAGTGTATGGGGTCAGCAATCACCCACACCTGGTTTCCCTTTGTTCTTTAGAATATTTGGTGAGTATTTTCGCTTTAGGGTTTAATTGTTTATTCTATATACGACTCTTACTAGCGACAGAGGTTTGAACGAAGAAACGTTGGAGCTTAGATGATTGTTTTGCCATACCAGTGTATTTCGATTGCGTTCTTGTGTTTGTTTGTTGTCGTATTGATTTCAGGGGGAGATACGGATTCCACACTGGCCATGTGAAATCAACGTGAAATATATCGAGACATGAGTGTCTCTTTTCCGGGTACGATAAAGCCGCTGTTCAAAGGAAAACAGACATAAACAAATTCGTGTTTACTGGAATTGACAATTTGAAGACCGTTTTCTGGGAGGCTGGTTCATTTGGAAAGCAACAAAGGATGATGCTGGATGTTTGGAAAGGCGGATCTTGAGGTGCAGGGTTCATTGGAAAAATTAAATGTTTCCATGTAACCGTACCATCTACCTTTAATAAGTGAACATGATTTCAGTTTTGAGAGCGTGCAGTTTTAGTCCTGGAATAAGTATACGTGATTTCTGTTTAGATACCGTACAGTTTCAGTCTGAATTAAGTAGTTTGTTTTCAAAATCAGCCCTAACTCAGTGAATTATCCAAGACCTGCAGAATGGTCAAACTAAAGCCTAGCACTCAGAACAATATGTGAGCAGGGTCTGGATATAGTTGTAAAGTTTACTAAAGAGTATACATTCCTTGCGGAACACCACTAGCCACTGTCCCGCAAGCAAAATACACTCCATCCACTACGTCATCGACCTTCACTTGGTTTACTAGTTCTGAATCTATGCAGCCAGGTTTCCCTAGATGGAAGGCCACCTGACATTTTGGAAAGTGTACTTTTTGAAAGGAAACCCAGTCTAACACCTTACACAATTAACATACTCCACATTGACTCTTCCGCTTCATCTGCCTGTTTTTCACGTTTTCATAGAATTTATATGGCTCATAAGGGACAGAAAACCATGCTGACTGTCACCAACCAGAATAAGGTTTCCTGCAAATCCAATACCTGGCCCTCTACTGACCGCAGACTCACTCGCCTTTAATTCCCAATACTATCCCTATTACATTACTTGCACAAGGAAATAACATTTGCCAATCTCCAGTCCTCCCGTACTACTTCCGTGGCCGGTGATGACACAAATGTCATGTCCAAAAGCCCAGCTATATCTCCGCTCGCTTTCTCTAATTATCTGGATTACATATCTTCTAGCACTGGGAAATGGTTTATATTCATGTTTCCCATTTTCTAGCTCGTAATTCTGAGCGCCTGCCTTGTTTCGCTGTATCCACATTCATCAAGATCTCACTCACTGGTGAATACCGAAGCAAAGTATCATAAAGGACTTCCATTGCCTCTTTGCACTCCACAGTCATGTTTCCTCTTTTATATCTTATCTCTCCCACTCTCTCTGTCGTCATGCGCCTGTTTTTCAACTACCTTCATGCGGGTCAGCCATGTCTTCTTATGTCCCCTTTTAATTCTTCTAACTCTATTGTTAAATCCCCACAGGCTCCATTGTGACTTCCCATAGCCTTGCCTGATCCTTTCCCCAAACCCTTGAGTTCTTTCTTCAATTTGAAGAGGTATTCAATATCGCTTATCAACCAGATTTAATTTACAGAACCATCCGATCCCCGCATCAATGAAACAAGCCCATAATGAACCCCAATCAAGGGCTCCATTAACAATTTCCATATTTCCCTTGTGCATTTGAAGGAACAAATCGCTTCCCTTATTCGGCTCACACGTGCCTACCGAATAGTATCAATAAAGTGAATTCCATATTGTCTGCTCCTATCCCATTGTAAGGTGTGTCAAATAGCTGTGCTCTATCGTTCTGAAATGCCGACCCGCGGACAGATCAGATACCTGACCCATTTCACTCTCTAGTATTAGCACAGGATCAACTGCTCACTGGTCTGTCTGCGTGCTACTTCGGCCAGGTCTCCTTTCAGTACACTACTGAGAAGTTCGGTCGCGTCTAAATCTTTTACACAGAGGAATTGCAGATGATTATCAGTGAAGTTTAAGTTGCCTGTGACAACAGCCGTGTTAATATTGTATAAGCAACTGTGCAAAATCTATCTCACGATCTGTCACTGACTCTGTGAGTTATTTTCTTTTTGGTAAAGGGAGTTCTGTACTGAATTCTCTCAAACAAGAGTTAATCCCGTTCTTACTTTTGATTTCTACTCATAATCCATTGACATACTATCCCAGCAGAGTGCCCCCCTTTCCGCAGTTGTGATACTCTCACAGTTTCCCTGCGTTTAAAAGGCTTTCTCTTTACTCTCTTTTAGCCGACTCTGAGCATTTTGAAAGATATGAACCCATAAGTTCGGAAATCATCCCTCCCCTTGTGATTGACTTGACTTTATTTCTTACATCCTTCACACACGAGGAATAAACATCTTTAGTATACGTGACTGTCTAATTCTGCAATGTGGCATCCTAGTAATTTATAATAATTTATGATCAATAGAGCAAGGAATGTAACGTAGAAAAACAGTCAAATCAGCACGAGTAAATTGGCTTGATGGTCCGGTGAATGAAGATATCCTGGAGCCTGTTGCTCCTAGTTTTTTACGCTGCGGTAACGTTTCCCATATTATAGTCAAATCTCTGTGATAGCTTGAAAGATATTGATTTCAGGATGAGTAGCCACATGATTGAATTTATGACATATTTGTCAAACCTACTGATATTTTTCGAACTGTCTTATTCAAAGACTCCTCTGAATTACAATTGGATATGGCCGTTATCTACACAGATGGCCATTTAACGTAAAAACATACTTAATTCCATCCTTCAGTTCTTTTCTGAATCTCCTCTGTGTCAGTGTATAGATGCAAGTGTTGGTGCACATACTCAGAATTTGGAACATTGACCCAAATTGCTGTAGTATATACACCGGAGAACTGAAATATCGGTCCTGGTAAAAGTAATTTTCCACTTGCCATTTCAGGGAATGAGCTACATAGGGCATCCAAAACAATATGAAATTAGCTGAAATTGCAAACAATAAAATCATCGATTTTCTGCGGTTTTCCACCTCGGTATCTTTCTCTTTATCGCTGCTTCTCCGAAGACCTCTGCGGACTCTATTTGCCGCAATTATATGTCTGACTGTTAACCCATTGAAGGCAAGTATTAAGCCGATTGGTAGCAACGGTGTTAAAATGCTATCGAGTAATTCGATTCCTTTCCACACGGGCAAAGTAGCGTATTCATGTGAGAAGGCGCATCGCCACGGCATGTTGTCAATAATGGCATAAGGTTCAATGGCAAAGTAAAATGGGACACTTCTCCCGCAACTCACTAAAACCACGGTCACCATAACCACCGTTGCTGTTCTCTCAGTGCAGTATCGTTCCCCGAGCTTTCGACAACATATTGCGATGAAACGGTCAAATGTAAAACTGACCGTAAACCAAACAGAACAGTCCCTGGTCACAACATGAAGTAAAATTGTCACTGTGCATACAGGAGTGATGAGCAGGGATCTGGAATAAATGTAGATGTTGTTTGTCTGATCCATTAAAGCAAAAACTATAACAGCCATCATATCCGCTGTTGCCATTCCAACCAGGTAACGGGTGATGCATTTGGAGAGTCCGCACTTTCCCCGAGAAAGGATCACAATCGCCGTTAAATTAACTACAAGAAATTTAGAGAGAAAAAAAATAGGTCAACATGGTATTATCGTTAGCAGCAAATATCTGAATGCCCACCATTTTTTCTAATGCTTTGCAAGGTATGATTTTTTTCAAGTGAAAAGCAGACTCACGTACCGAGTCACGTATGGGTGAAGGTCGATCACTCCATGAACAACACAAGTTCCATTATTTGAGAGGAAATAGCTGAAGGGTTTATTTGTAGTACACTCTTCAAATATAATGCATAAGGTATAATTCAACGTTTCCTGGAACAACAGACCTGAGTGACGATATTCGACTGGCCGGTCAGTTGAAAAAGCTTCCGATCTGGAAATGCGACCATTCTCGGTTCAGAAAGCCGAGCATAGTGAAACTATGAAACTATGGCAATATCGGCACCGACGTAATTGACAAAAGAAATAAAAAGCATCACGTAGAAACAATATGGAAGCAAAATGGTAAAACTATTAGATGCTTGAATCCTCAATTCTAGAAACACATCTCAGACGAAGGTAGCGTCTGTGCTCAGTAAAAGTCCAAACAGAGCAGCGGAACAAAAGCAAGGCGATGACGGCACAATACATCGAGTGACCATCCAGTATCTTACCAGGGACACCGATCGCTACAATTGCAGGATAGAAAACGCCCGCGATGTAGTAAATTGTTGGATATCCCATATTTCGTCAGAGGCAGCTTTCAGTTGCACGGAACGATCCAACTGCTCATATAGACTTCTAGAGGTTTTACAGAGTTATATACAATTCAGAGTAATTCCACTGAGGCAATCAGTGTGGTTATGACATCAGTCGCATGAGGGAAAATCAGCTACACAAACACTGACTTTAAAATGTTTTTCTCACTCTATTGGGCCATAAATTCGTTTCCCCTAGGGAAGTTTCAAGTTATTAACTTTTAAACAAAAGATAATGTGAATATTGCGAATGTGTTTTCCAAAAAATCTGACGTCAGCTGCTGAAATGGGACTTTTTCTGATCAGTGTTGTTTCAAACGTTGACAATCATCCTGAACAAGCAATATGGACAATCAACTTCTAACAGATTTATTTTGTGACATTTAGGGAGCGCATTCGCTTCTGACACGGAGGGTGCAACATTAGCTCGGCAGGTGAAATTGGGTACAATTTACTGAGGGGGGAGATTGGATTATTCTTTCTATCGCTTGCTCAGGTCATTTGAGTCAATTGATAGATGAAAGTCCCAGTATCACCTGGTGACATGTATCACAATAAAACACGTTGTATGCATGTAGTTCCGAACATATAAATGCGATCTAGATGATTATTGCAGGGAGCATTGACAATAAAAGGTTACACGCTCGCACGAATTTTGCTGCAGCTTGTGAACGGATTGACAAGCGTTGTGACCTGGGTTAGTAGAGAGTGGATGGTTGATTCTATGACTCTGACAAGTCTACTGCAGGCATTGGTGTTCGACGCATTGCTATTTATCGAGTACGTTAATGACTTAGATGTTGATGTAGCAAACTGAATCAGAAGAATTGCGGACGTCTACTAGGTTGGGGGCGTTGTTCCAGTTAGGAACTATATCTAAGCTTGTAGTTCGATGCTCATTGGCTGGAAAATGGGCTGCAAAATGGAAGATGGCGTATAGGATGACACGAAGACACGTATAGGATGGTCTGCGTTGTGAGGAAAGATACAACAGGTTTTGACACACGTGTTGAATACGTGGACTTAGAGTGCTGTAGTTAAAAAGAGACAATCTCCCCAAGTGATGTAACAAGTTATTAACTTCTGAGCAAAAAAAATAACATGAGGGTTGCTAAAAAACATATAACAATTACAGCTCGGAAAGAAACCATCTCGCCCATTCTAGTCCGTGCCAACGCGTACTCTCACCTAGTCCCAACTACCTGCACTTAGCCTATCAGCCTGCATTCCATTCCTGTCCATATACCTAACCATTTTTAATGATAAAATCGAACCTGCCTCTACCACTTCTACTGGATTTCTAATTTCAAGGACGCCTGGGTTCAGCGGCTGAAATGCGACATTTTCTGATCAATGTTGTTTTTTAACATAGTCGATCATCCTGAGCAATCAGCATGGAAAGTCATCTTCAAACAGTTTTATTTTGTCCCAATCAGCGGAGCACATTCGCTTCTGAGAGTATTGTGAGATATTAGTTCGGCGAGTACAATTTATTGAAGGGGAAGATAGGATAATTTTTCGTGTCACTTGTTCCAGCCATTTCGAGTTACCTGAATAACGAAAGTGTCAAAACCACTGATGACATGATTCACAATAAAATACACGTTGCCCGGCTGTTCTTCTGAGCATAAAAAAAAACGTCGACAGTAATAACACAGGGACCTTTGATAACAAATAGTTATGCACCTACACGGCTTTAGACGGGGCTTGTGGAGGATTGATGAACGTTCTTTTCTGGATTAGCAGAGAGCGGATGGTTGATTCGTTGACTCTAACAAGTGTAGTACAAGGATTAGTTTTAGACCCATTGATTTGTTTTTATCATGCATGTTAATGCGCAGATGTCGATATAGATTACTGAATCAGAAGAATTGCGGAGAATTCCTAAGCTGGGGATGTTGTTACAACCAGGAAATCTATCCAAGCGTGTAGCTTGATGGGGATTGACTGGGAAATGGGCTGAAAAATGGCAGATGGCATTTATTACAGACAAGTATGAAATGGTCTGCGTTGCCAAGAAGGATACAACAGCTTAAAACACACTTATTAAGCGATGTTACAAACAGATCCGTCGTATTCACATGGGCCTTCACAGCCAGGTAACGAAGAACAGGAGCTGCGACGTTATGTTGAAGCTGTACAACACATTGGTGTGGCCGTAGTCGCCCACGATATGCTAACTCCGGCCACACCAATATCAATTAGCTTAAGCTGTGCAGGGATAATTTCAAAGGAGGAATTCAGGGACTGATTACAAGAGTTAGAGGGATAGGTTAAACGGGTTAAGAATTCATTCCTTTGAGAGCAGGAAAATAAATGGTGCTTTTACAGAAGAATACAAAATTGTGGGGAGATACAGATATTAACCCCGTCTTCTGAGGGAATCTAGACATAGAAATAAGCGTTTGCGGTGAAAAGGCAAAACATGAAAAAAGTAAATATTATTCACTCAGAGGGTCGACCGAATAGACAAGGAAGATCACAGAGGTATTATCTGGATGGGAGTATTAGCCTATTACTCTGCAATAGTAATCTATGACACTGTGACTATATTTGTCCGATTTCTCCATCCAGTGTCTTCTCATTTTCCACAATGTCACTAATCTCTTTGTGAAGAATAGAGGGTGTTCAAGCTCACCTTTCAATCTCATTTCCTTATGCTTTTGTAGTTCAAACCGCTCTGTGCCTATTGTGGAACTCGTACCCATGAGTGGCTCTCAGCTTGTTGGAAAACTAAGTCTCGCCACTCTGCATCCACTGTGGAACTTCTAACAATCTGCAGCCCTCCATTGCCTGCAGAAAGCCTCACGTCTGTATCTGCCGTGGAACTGGTATCGAAGTTCGGACCACGGCACACTGGAGGATGACTCACCTCTCCGTATCCATCTCGGAGCTGGTAGCTTGGATGCATGGCCCTAAACTCGTTTGAGAATATCTCAGCATTGAAAAGATGTTTTCCATTCTAACACATTGCATACCATTTGTAATTTGCATATTCATTGTACTAAACTTTTCTTCGGAATTATCTTTCGCCCTAACCCTTAAACGCGGACCTGTTTTGCGACCATACTTCATTTTAATTCCAATGGCGCCAAGTTATTGTAAACAGGATCGTTAATCAATGAATCGGGTTCGTTAATCAATACATCAAAGCTCGCATTGGTTTTGTTTATTTCTGCGATATTTACGTTATTACCATGGAATTATTTATTATCTGTCTCCAATTGTTCCGCCAATGGCAATGATTGACTTCTCTTTTGCACGATTGCGGTCTTTCAAATTGCGAATTTTAAAACGAAGGGAAGAATAGTGACGGATGGAGATATGTTCCTCGGCAAAACCGGTTCCTGACTCGCCCGGGAACTCTGAGGTGGCGAGTTTCACCGCAAACGTGGCTGCTGTTCCGGATGCTGGGCGTGCTGTCTGGAAGAATATCACACACCACAAACACAGCAGAGTGAAATATGATGAAGCGGGGTTCCTGAAGACATCAAAACTCCTACTGACTTGCTGTAGATTTATTTTACCGTATTCCCTCATATTCTTGTTACGTGGCATATGTGGAAAGAAAGGATATTCTAAAAGGTTCATCACAGAGCAAGAATCCACCGTGAATGTTGGCCTATTTATTTCAAGCCAGTTTGAAAGTCAATATCTGGAATTCAGTGGACTTCGTTATTATAGACCGGCCCCAGATCAATTTCCATATGAATACACGGAATTGTTTACATACTCATTCACAAAAGGCATCCGTTTTGAAGGTGAATGCGAAGCAATGGAATTTCTCAAGGCGGTGACCAAAATACCATTGGGTCTCGCCAATGTGGGGCTGCCACACCGGAAGAACCCGACATAACCGTCAGTTCTGGAAGGACCGATTGTTGTGAGCAGTTGATGGTGAAGGAGGAGGTGTAGGTGCAGGTAGGGTACTTGTAAGTGCCAGGCAGGAAGTGAGTAGTGGATGTGGGAGTGATGTGGAGCTGCAGAAACAGCAGGAGGGGCTGTGGGCAGAGTAGGGAAAGTGCATTTCGTAATATTCCGTTGAAGACGGCGGAAGTTATGTAGGACGGGATTCTCGTGGTGTATTAGGTGACAACATGAAAATCTAAAGATGTTCCTCAGCAAAATTACACATATAGTGGTAATGCCCGGTGATCACTGACCACACTTCCATTGGATATCAGAACATAGTGCTGAGGACTTTATTTGATAATGCCCCCTCCGTTGCAGCAAATAAATGAGCTGATACACCACAAATTACACACTGTTGAATCAAAAGCACATACGTGCAATCATTCATGATATGTATAGTACCCGGCATAGCCGAAGATGACTGCCGTGTCATGGACAGAATATCCGTGTAACGTAGCGTCATGAACCTGACTTAAATGATATACAGCTCTGAGGGCAATGATTTACACTCAATGTACCAACGAGTGACCGAAACAGCAGTGGAAAAGAAAACCAATGAACCTTTAAAATACCCTGTGCACATATAAATATATTTTAAGATACTTAATTATTTAAAATATACGAATATTGCGAATAAATGTGTATGTTTTTGTTGATTCAAGCAAGCTGTGTATATGCAACAAGAAAGAATTATTACACATCACTAATCAGAATAATTACAGTCAAGATGAGGTGCACTTAACCCGTTATTGTGCGGCACTTGCGCAATTACGGAATACACTCCGTTGTGTGATTGTGTGCAAAAAAAAAAACATATCGAACATTTTGAAGCAATTCTAAATAAATTGCTTGAATGAATCAACAGGTTAAAAGGAACAGAATGAAGTTGGTCTCTTGAGATTTGAAACACAGCCGAATGAATGTGCACAAACTATGAGCCGATACCTGGATTTAGATTGGACGACAGCAGACTCATTGACTGTAATGCTGAAACGTCCGAACGATTAAAGACCTGGTTTATCTTTCATAGAGTCACAATTATAAGCAGAATGGTCCGCGTTTTACAAACACTTCACTGACCACGCTGATGGAATAACCGCTTCTTTTGAACCAACACTGAGCTGAAATGATAAAATCACCACTGGCCAGTCTGACAGCGTCATTACTGGTCCTACTGACTGTCGTTAAACTCGACTGATAATGTTGTTGTTTCTGCAGCATCAACTGATCAAAGTGATGACGTCCCGGCAGAACCTTGCCATTCACTGAAATACTTTCATCATCTTATGTACAAAATTCAGCTTGTGGATATTCAGACAAGCTCCCCAGTCACGGATGATCATGTTCGGGCGACAATGGTGCGCTTGCCAGCTACGATAGCCCTAAGTGCCTTCCTCCTGCAATGGAGCACCAGGGCCTTGACTGCCGAGTCTTACATCTTAGACACGTCCGAAGGGAAGGCAGAGATTGGTAACCATAACAACAGCAAAGGTGACATTCTCATTGCAGAGAAGCTGTGTCGATAGTGAGCTACAAGGAACAAATGAAAACGTCTCTTCCATGCTAAAGGGTTAGAGTCGACAGGTCAACGCAAAAACTTGTTCATATGATGTTTTGCTCTTTCTGACTGACCGTTCATCTGCGGGCTATGATCAAAACAAAAGCTAACTGAGGCGAGACGAATCAGGTACATGAAGGCTTGGGAAACAGCTGCACAGTTGGAAAACTGGAAATGCATGCCCAAGCATTCGCAGTGACCATTATGCGCTATGATCGCCAACTTTTATTCATCACCTGCCAGGTGCAGATTCCGTAGATCCAGTCTAGTGAAGGGTGGACAATTTTGAGTTTTTCACCCGGGCGCCGATTGGCGTTTGGGATGGGAGAATAAAGCAGTGCTGTAGTGGGCTGACTGAGCACTCATTCATGGGTGGGTCAGATGAGTGGTGAGATCGAGGAGAGGTAATGCCCGCAAGGAGTTGGATCTCGCTGCGCGTTGTCCGCGAGGAGACTGGGTGCTTTATTGTCATTTACTGAAGGCGATACCCAAATCGTGGTGTTCGTGTGGGAGCTGGCTGAGGTTGGTGGTTTCATTCTTCTCCACGGTTTTACGAGACGTCAACTGAAGTTGCAGGCCGGTGGGTCAGCAACTCAGCAGCGAAGCGGATGACCAAGCGAAGTGAGGATAATAGGTGAAGAGGCAGGAGTAACCCAAGATCAGAGGGTGTTGAGTGAGTCGAATGGGAGGAATATGATGGATTCGTGCAGATCTGTGATGCTCATGTGCAAAGTTTGTATGCGCGCCCTGACCAGCCCATACCCACAGGGGGGTCTGTCAATTGCCGCGATGCTAAAGGGGTGAGACAGCGGCTTCTGAGAGACCACAAGCTGCACACGTAGGGTCCACAAAAACAAGTCGCTGCTTTGTTGGAATTCACCAGAGCTGACCAGGAATATTCGTCACATTATACCATTCGACGAGGGCAAAACAGGAAGCGGGTTCGATATACGTGGAAGGCTTTCTTCTGTCATGCTGCTGTGACTGGTTAGACAGGACGCAAAAGAGCGATAAATAACTAACTGGATGCACAATTGGCTTCACGATAGAGGAATGATTTTTTTCGGACTACAGAGCACAGACGAGTGATATGCCTCAGGTATTCCTGCTGGATTTATTGTTTTCTGTCTTCCAAATCAACATACGGGAAGATAATGTACATGCCAAGGACCGACAATTTGCAGTTGTTACCAGTGTAGGTGGTATGTGGGACTCCGAATAGAGTTATCAAGAATCACAGTGGGACTTTGATCGGCTGAGTATGTGGAGCGAGGTGGGCTAAATGGGGCTTATTTCGGATCAGTCCGATCTGCTGCATTTGGGAAAGTCGATCAAGCTGGAATATCCACTATAAACGGATTTTTTTTTTCTCAGCGAACATTAGAAAGGACTGTATTGTTCTGAATATAGTGCAGCAGTGATTTATTAACTTGTTTCTAGGGGACAAGGAATTCCAAGATGAGAGAAGTTGGACAACAAGGACGATATTCTTTGTAGATGACAGCCATCATATGAAGGTGTCTGAGACTGCGAGGAGAATCACAAGGGTGAATGCACTCAGTCTTTTTCCCGTAGATTTGTGTACTGTTCTATAGAAATGGCAATAACATCAGTCAGAAGCAGAAGAGGTTCTTGCTTTGAAATGCTTAGGAAAATTATATAACGAACGCCAGTAATTCGATCGAGCTTTGATGGGCCTCCTGCTTGCCATGGACAAAACGTACTGATTTCATGCTATATAACACCATCAATGCATTGGATCACGACGTACGAAAAGGCCAATTAGACATTGTTCCTGTCTGTCGGCTTTAAACCCAGTAGTCACTTTTGCAATTGGAACAGAAAACAAATGGTGCAAGGATATTTCAGCAGAACTACGCGGTTGAGTTGCTGAGCCTGTCAGATTCGTATCCTCCTCTACTCGATGGTCAGTGATGTAAGTGTTCAACAGCACCTGCAACTCTAGGCATAAACCGCCTCCCTTAGCGAGACAACGTAAGCATAAACAGTCATTCTGGACTTGTTGGATGCTTTGCCCATTTAACGTCGTATCGATGATTTCAGTCCATGTTCCAGGATCGTTCAGTCGCAGTAATTATGTGCAGGGCTGTTAGCTCGTTCTGGCAACCCTTCAAAATCACAGTGAACTCACAAAGCGGATGCGACTACCCGATCGACTGCAATGTGGAGTCAAAGGGTTGCCAGGAAAAGGCGTCAAACTGAAAGAAAGATCTGTTTCTCCATCGTCGAATCGCGCGTGTTTTTATACGTTTATTGGTTTTATAGGGACATGTGACTGTACCTGTTTGTATTTGTGCATATTCAATGCTGTGAGAAAGTGGTTTCAGATTCTGTCAGTACCTCCAGTTGAACTCAGTCCTTATGTATGTTTCACCCGAGCTGTCAGTCTATGGTTTTGTTTTGCCATCTGTTCCTGTCCCGCTCCTGCTCTACTCCGGCCCCTGCATTACTGAATGTTCCACCGCTCATCTGTTTTTCATTATTACCTGTATTGCTGCCACCTGTGTCTCATTGTGCTCCAACTATCATCTGGCTCTCTGCTTATTGTTCAGTGTATTTCAGTACTACATTTTCACCTGTTGTCATATTATGGCAGAGAATATTCTTAAGCTTATCAACGTTCGTAGTTGTACACTCTCTTTCTGAATATCGACTCTGCCTGTACCCCGAATCCGGTCTATGGATTCCTCTGGATATTTTGATCTCTGCCTGAACTTTGAAGCCGACTTCCTTTGCACCTCGTGATTTTTAACTTAATTAATATTGCTGAATGCTCAGTACAGGGTCTGTGATCCTTGCTCCAGAGCCCTTACTGTACAATCTGGCCAGCAGACCCCCATCGTCTGAGTGCTGCCCCGCAGCAACAGGGACTGATGCTGGGGAGGCACCAGAACCGGCTGGAGCCCATGCTCAGGGCAGCGTAGTCGTCTTCTGCCAATATCGCCGATCTGGTGGCCCAGTTTCTGTCACTACAGCTGTCCCAGACAACCCATCAACATTCTGCGACTACATCTTCAGCTCCGCCCTCCGGGTTCTCGACACTCATCCCGTCCAAGCGCCCCGTCTGCTTCCTCCAGAAAAGTACTCAGGTGAGCCTGGCACCTCCTACTCTTGTCTTTCCCAGTGCATCCTCATTTTTTTAATTGCAGCGACATTTCCGATTGACGAAGCAAAGCAAGTCGACGTCATTACTCGTCTGTCCAGTCGGGCGAAGAATGGAGAACAGCCGCCTCGAAGGCCGGCTCCCCTTTTTGCATTAGTTTTCAGTTGATTTCAGATGAGAGGTATTGTCCGGGCGCTGGAGCAGCGATCCAGTCGCAGACCTGGTACTGTACACACAGTGATTAAATTCAGTGACAAATCCCGAGGTGCAAGCAAAATCGGCGTTAAAGAGTCAGGCAGATATCAAAACATTGGGAGAAGTGGAAAAACTAGAATCGGGAAACAAACAGAGTCGAAATTCAGACGGACAGAGTAGAGATACGAATGCTGGAAATGCTCAGGAAATTTCACTGGCATCGTCTGACAATAACCAGGTGGAAAAAATAAAAACAGGATTGCAATACAGTGAGCAATAAACAGAGATGAAGATGATAGGTGGAGCACAATGAGACGCAGGTGGCAGCAATATAGGAAATAATGAGAAGCAAATCAGAGACAGAATACTCGGTAATACAGGGGCCGCAGTAGAGCAGGAGCGGGAGCAGGAGCCCAATGGCAATTCAAAACCGCAGACTGACAGCCAGGGGAAACACACAATGAGACAGCGATCAACTGGAGGCACTGACAAATTCTCGTTTTGAGTAAATCATTCAATAGCACGGAGGGACTTCCTCCAGAACTCGCAGAAAGTTAACATCAGTAATGTTGAAAAATTGTCGCCACCTTCGCTATCACAATATTTATGTGACCAGATCAGAAAAGCGATGACTATCGAAAATGAATTACGCAGGAACAAGGGCCATTGACAACAGATAAGAATCATAAGGATTGGTACGGAAGATGAGTCAAAAGTACAATTCTAAAAGTGAAATTAAAAACAACAGTATTAATGCGGCACTATTTTGTCACCGGAGATCCTTACAATATATAACGGATCCATCTGGAAAACGGCAGAATGACCTGTTCATTACGTCACTCTGAGTCATGAGGAAGCACCGTTCGCTCTAGATGGATGATCATTCCATGGGTGTAATTTCCGTTCCGTAATTTGAATCAGCTAGTTTCTTGTTACAGCCGCTCAAACAACGGATGAAAGCACCAGCCGCTCTGGCGAAGAAAATTGTCTCTAGCTTGTTACGTGGCTGCAATTGGAAGACAGACTATGAACATTTACAGCACGTTGCAGGGCCCACAATGTTGTGCCGACCATATAATCTGCTCTGCAGTCTGCCTGGAATTTCCCTAGCGCATAGTCCTCCTTTTCGTAAGCTTCAGCTACCTATCTAAAGGGCTCTTCAACTCTCCATTGTATCCGCTTTCACAGCGTCTGGCTATCCACACGATCAATCCCCCTCATCATCTCACACATGCCGATCAGGTCACTTCTCATCGTCCATCTCCCCAGGGATAAAAGGACAAATAACTCGAACAGATTCTCATAATGTGCGCACTCCAATCCAGGCAACATCCTTTTACATTTCCTCTGCACTCTCTCTACAGTATCCACATCTTTAGTGTAGTGCGGTGACCGGAACTGATCCTGGCATTCCGAGTGGGGTCTGACCAAGCTGTTATATAGCTGAATCTGTTTGTATTACCTCCTCTGTGAATACCTGGGAACATTTTATAATTTTAATTTGAAATTATAAAACAGAATATTTTTGGTACATTTTGTTCGTTTGAGTCAATATTTGGATTTAGATGTGGAATTAACTCACGGCCCTTATACTCCATTCATTGTCTATAAATGACAACATGCCATGCGACATCGCAACAACATTATTAACTTACGCTGCAAGTTTGACTATCCCATCGCCACTGACTGGAGGATATGGCCAGTGACCAGAAGGTATTTCAAATTCACCAAACAGTCAAGAGTCTTGCCATCTATACTATATCCTACCTTCAAATTGGCCCCACTAGAATGCAGTGGTTCACCTATCTGGTTCAAGTCCATCTGCCGCTTTTGAGGCCGGTTCTACATCCTATCGATGCCCCGTTAAATACTCCTGCAACACACAACACTACCCACAATACCACAACCTTTGTGTGATTTGTAAATGTACTAAGCTACCGTTCCAAGTCTTCATCCGGGTCATTAAAAAAAAACACAAAACAGAGGTGTCCGAGATCAGATCCCTGCAGAACACCGCTGTTCACAGATATCAATGCAAAATTCGAGCAATCTCCAACCACCCTTTGCTGTCCAATTCTGTATCTACAAAGCAAGTTCTCTTTGGATCCTATGCCACCTTACCTTCTAAAGTAGCCTTGCATGGGGAACATTATCAAATGCCAAAAGTCAGCGGCGTCTTTTTCAGGATAGCTTTTGCACATGGATTTCAAATCCTTCTCGGTTTTATCTTTTTTTTTTATCAGCATTCCCCTGGACTCCAATAGATTCTATTTTCCACTGTATCCATTTTGATGTGGAAGTAATCAACGCCAATAATAATGACCGAAAACTGCTGTCTGACCCCTTCAGCACTGTACACTGACCCTTTACCAGTCTCATTTTGAAGTCATATCCTCCATGAACCTTGGCCAATAACTACCTTTGACATCTGATGGAATAAAGCGGTCTCGACCGAGGCTCCCACCTATTATGAATAATGAATAAATCACAAGTAATTCGTCTTCAAACAGAAATAACTATTTCACTGGGCTGCAAATAACCCATAGTAATTCTGAAAAGACACGCCTTTCTGCGCTGACTGCTGAGTCGTCTGAACTTGATATTTTACTTGAACATTGTTTCTCCTTTCTGAACCTACAAGAGGAGAGACTGTACTTGATTTGGCATTGGTAAATGAACCTGGTCAGATGTCACGTCGTTTCGTGGGGCAGCATTTTACAGATAGTGATCACAGTTCTATCTCCTTTACCATAGCATTGGAGAGAGATAGAATCGGACAAGTTAGGGAAACGTTTAATTGGAGTAAGGGGAAATATGAGACTATCAGGCAGGAACTTGGAAGCATAAACTGAAAACAGATGTTCTGAGGAAAAGGTGCGGAAGGAATGTGGCCAATGTTCAGGGGATATTTCAATGGGGTTCTGCGTAGGTACGTTCCACTGAGACATGGAAAGATTTGTAAGGTACAGTAACCGTTGCGAACAAAGGCTGTTGTAAATCTAGTCAGGAAGAGGAGAAGTGCTTACAAGTGTTTCAAAAACTAGATAATAATAGAAATGTAGAAGATTATAAGGCTAGTAAGAGGGAGTTTAATAATGAAATTAGGAGAGCCAGAAGGGGCCATGAAAAGGCCTTGGCGGACAGGATTAAGGATAACCGCAAAGTATTCTATAAATATGTGAACAGCAAGAGGATAAGACGTAAGAGATTAGGACCATTCAAGTGTGAGAGTGGAAAAGTGTGTATGGAATCGGAGGAGAGAGCAAAGGTACTTAATGAATACTTTGAATTAGTATTCACTATGGAAAAGGGTCTTGCCGATTGTAGGTATGACATGCAACAGACTGAAAAGCTTGAGTTTGTAGATAGTAAGGAAGCGGAAGTGCTGGATCTTTTGGAAAACATCAAGTTGGAAAAGTCACCGGGGCAGGACAGGATGTACCCAAGACTACTGTGGGAATCAATCCAGGACATTGTTGAGCTTCTGGCGATAACCTTTGCATCATCAATGGTGGCGGGAGAGGTTCCGGAGGATTCCAGGGTTGCGGATGTTCTTCCCTTATTCAAGAAAGGGAGTTGGGATAACCCAGGAAATTATGGATCAGTGAGTCTTACTTCATTGGTTGGCAACTTGATTGAGAAGATCCTGAGTGGCAGGATTTACGAACATTTGGAGAGGCATAATATTATGAAGAATAGCTAGCATGACTTTGACAAAGGCCGGTCATGCCTTACGAGCCTGATTGAATTTTTTTGAGGATTTGACTAAACACATTGTAGATGTAGTGTATATGGATTTTAGCAAAGTAAGGAGGCATGGGATCCTGGGGAACATTACATTGTGGATTCAGAATTGACTTGCCCACAGAAGGCAAAGTGTGGTTGTAGACGGGTCATATTCTGCATGCAGATTTTGTGACCAGTGGTGTGCCTCAGTGATCTGTTCTGGGATGCCATCTCTTCGAGATGGGGAGGTGCAGGGATGGGTTAGAAAAAATTGCTGATGACACGAAGATAGGGATAGGGTTACAGCTTGTCATCTGGGCTGAAAAGTGACAGACGTGGTTTCACCCAGATAAGTGTTAGGTTGTTCTGTTTGTTA
This sequence comes from Hypanus sabinus, assembly GCF_030144855.1. Lineage (NCBI taxonomy): Eukaryota > Metazoa > Chordata > Chondrichthyes > Myliobatiformes > Dasyatidae > Hypanus > Hypanus sabinus. The sequence continues at coordinate 313,858 of NW_026780141.1, forward strand.
GGTCAGATAGGCAGAATATGGCATTAATGGTAAAACTATTGTCATTGGGGAGGATTGAAGGATCTTGGGAGCCCGAGTCCATTGGACAATCAAAGCTGCTACGTAGGTTGACTCTGTGCTTAAGAAGGCACATGGTACATTCGACTTAATCGATCGTGGGATTGACTTTAGGAGCTGAGAGGTAATGTTGCAGCTGTATAGGACCCTGTTCAGACCCACTTGGAGTAGTGCCCTCTATTCTGATGACCTCACTGCAGGAAGGACGTGGAAACAATAGACAGAATGCAGAGATTTACAAGGATGCTGCATGAACTGGGCCTTCTTTCCTTGGAGCGACGGAAGATCACAGGTGATCCGATAGAGGTGCACAAGATAATGAGAGGCATTGATATTGTGGTTAGTCGGAGCCTTTTATTTCCCAGGGCTGAAATTGCGAGCAGGAGAGGGCATAGTTTTAATGTAGGTATGCAGGAGGTGTGAGAGGTATTTTTTTTAAGCAGAGAGTGGTGAGTTCGTCGAATGGGCTGCTGGTGGCGGTGTTGGAGGCGGGAGCGGTAGGGTATTTTAAGAGACTCCTAGATGGGTATATGAAGCTTAGAATAATTGAGGGCTATCGGTAAAGCCAAAGTAGTGCTAAGTTGGGGACATGTTCGGCACAGATTTGTGAGCCGAAGGCCTGTATTGCGCTGTAGGTTTGCTATATTCCTATATCTCTACCCTCAATCGCAGAGATTGGTGCCGACAGCCCAGCGCATATGCGGAAGTAAACCTTCCTGTCTGCAGGACATGTACAGCAGCAGGTGCGGAAAAAAAAACTGTCCAGAATATTAACAGGGACTCCAGCCACGCCAGCCATAAACTGTTTCAGTTGATTCTGTCTGGCAAGCAATGCCGCAGCATGAGGGCCAGGACGAACGGTTTCCGTGAAAGCCGCTTTAACCAGGCCATCAGATTTATCAACGCATATTGCTGTTATTGCATATCTGACTGCGCATTGTATGTGACTGTACGTGCATGTACACAAGACAATTCATTATACAATCTTCGTGTTAGAGCTATATCTTACCACCTGCATGATAAATAACAGCGGACCTGGGACGAATCCCTGCAGCAGACCCGTCACGGTCAAAGAACAAACAATCTGCTCTCTGACCTCTTACGCTAACCACTGCTCATTCTATGTTGTTTTAGTTTGATGGGTCTGAATGAAAATTGGAATACAATATGCGATTTTCACCAGAGGGAACATAAAAAAATGTGGTGGTTCATCTGTATTTGATGGGGACGTGATCGGCACCTTGAATTTTTAGCACACAATTTCAGTGCGAATATAATGTATTGCATTCTATTGTGTTTAACTGAATTTTCTTGGCATATAATAGACCAGCCTGGGTACATGCCGATAGATCACATATTTTAATTTCTACTTTTGTTCAAACCAAATAGGGTTGGAGAATTCTGGCAGCTCTGGCTAATGCCTTTAAAGTTAAATAGACTGCAGTAACGGTCACGGTAATGGAGTACATTGGTCAAGACATTCACGAGTAAATGTTCTCTGCTTTATACCGAACGGCTGATATCCCATTTCAGTAGCTGAAAACAGGCGCCTTGGAAATTATATTGGTAACGTTCATATTTTCTTTTGCTGTAAAGTTAATAGCCTGTAACATCCCTTGGGGTGACGAATTTATGGCACGGTTTCGGAGTGAGAAAAATATAAACAATATCAGTGTTCTGTAGCTGGTTGTCCCTACTGTGACTGATGTCATAACCAGACTAATTGCAACAGAGGAGTTACTGTGAATTGCATATAACTCTGCAAATCCGATCACCGGTCCATAGGAGCCGATGGGATTTTCTGCACAGCTAATAGCTGCTTCCGAATATGGGATATCCAGCGATTTACTACATCGCGAGCGTTTTCTATCCTACAATTGTGGCGATTGGTGTCCCTGGTAAGATACTGGAACTGGTCACCATGTGTAGTGTCCCGCCGTCTTCCCTTTGTCCCGCTGCACTGTTCGGACTTCTACTCAGCACAAACACTGCCCTCAGTTTCAGTTACCATACTTTTCTGATATATATATATATTTTTTTTCTGTTTTGTCAAATACCTTGTTGCCGATATTGCCAGTTTCCGAGTTTGATCTCGCTCGGCTCTCTGAAACGATAGGGGTCGCTATTCCAAATTGGCAGCTTTTTCTAATGACCGTCCAGTCGAATGTCGACACCCAGGTCAGTTCTTCCATAATCAGTAAATTATAACTTATGCTTTAAAACTCATTTATTTCACTACAAATATTTCTTCAGTTTTTTCAACTCCAATAATTGAAATGGCGTTTTTTATGGAGTGGTCGACGGTTCAGCGGTAGGGACATCGTGGAAATCAGATGCCTCCCTTGAAACTGTCGGTAGGTCGCCAACCCACTGCCGCTCCACTCCTTTACTGTCAACCAGCCGGAGTGCACCGACAAAGCCGGCACACATTGGATTTGTGTTGTTCACTTTAAAAAACCTATATTGCCACGGTAACTATAACCACCTTTGCTATTCCGTCAGTGCAGTATCGTTCCCGCAGCATAACTCCATAACACTAGAAGAATGGTGGGCATTCAGAGAGTGGCAACAAATGATAATTCTGTGTTGTATTTTCCTGCAAATTTCTTATAGTTAATTTAACGGCGATTGTGATTCTATCTCGGGGAAAGTGCGGACTGTCCAAATGCATCACCCGTTACCTGGTTGGAATGGCAACAGCGGATCTGATGGCGGTTTTAGTTTTCGCTTTAGTGGATCAGAGCAACAATATCTACATTTATTCCAGATCCCTGCTCATCACTCCTGTATGCGCTCTGACACTTGTATTTAGGGTTGTGACGAGGGACTGTTCTGTTTGGTTTACGGTCAGTTTTACCTTCGATCGTTTCATCGCAATATGTTGTCGGAAGCTGCGGGAACGATACTGCACTGAGAGAACAGCAGCTGTGGTTATGGTAACGGTGGTTATCGTGAGCTGCGGGAGATGTACCCCGTTTTACTTCGCCGTTGAACCTTACGTCATCATTGATAACATGCCGTGGCGTTGCTCCCTCACAGATGAATACGCTACTTCACCCGTGTGGAGAGGATACGAATTAATGGATAGCATATTAACACCGTTGCTACCAATCGGCTTAATTCTGGTGTTCAATGGGTTAACAGTAAGACATATAATTGCGGCAAATAGAGTCCGCAGAGGGCTTCGGAAGAGCAGCGATAAACAGAAAGATACCGAGGTGGAAAACCGCAGAAAATCGATGATTTTGTTGTTTGCAATTTCAGCTAATTTCATATTATTTTGTATACCCTATTTAGCTCATTCCCTGAAATGGCAACTGGAAAACTATTTGTATCAGGACAGATATTTGAGTTCCCCGGTATATATACTACAACAACTTGGGTTCATGTTGCAAATTCTAAGTATGTGCACCAATACTTGTATCTATACACTGACACAGAGGAAATTCAGAAAAGAGCTGAAGAATGGAATGACGTATGTGTTTACATTAAATGGCCATTTGTGTAGATAACGTCCACGTCCAACTGAAATTCAGCGAAGATTTCTAATAAAACAGTTTTAAAAATGGGTAGGGCATGAATTGAATCAATTATTTGCCAGGCCATTCCGAAATTGCAAAATCACAGAAGGTTATATACCTCATGGAGTTAAGCCAGGGAACTGGGCAAATGCTCAATGGCTGGCGTGAATGCTACATTGGTTGAATGAATCCAAACTATCGCAGAGACTTGACAAACACAGGAATGGCTTCCGGACATACCCGTGTTCAGATACTTCTAAATTGTCAGAGTCGGGTAAAAGAGAGTAAAGAGTGTCTTATTGAAACACACGGAGAGTATGATAGTAACTCTGCTTTTGAAAGTGAAGAAACAGTAGAGAGATTGTGTATTGATAGACTGTGATTAGAGCTCAGAAGCAGAAAGTGAGCAACCATACGTTTGGGAGTATACTGTAGAGACTACACACCCTGAACTAGCTCCAAAACATAAACACATGTACGGAGCCAGGGACGACGTGATTGGGAGATAGATTTGGGACAGATGACATATTAACACGTTTATTGTCACAGACAACTTACGCTTCCCTAATATCATTGGCACTTCCTCAGGTTAGAAGGATCGGATATGACAGAATTTCCCAATAAGCGGACAGGGGGACTACAGAACATTCCATTCAGGATCTAGTACCAGAAAATGTCACAGTTCTCCTCGCGGATCAACTATTCCTCAACAGCCTGACCTTAGCCTTACACTGGGATACGATCTGACAGTAGGGAATGTATTTAATTAGTGGTATTAGGTAGGCACTTGGAGCCGAATTTGGGAAATAGTGTGCTCCGTGAAATGCGCAACCAATGATTGTTAATGGAACAGTTGACTGGGGTCCAGTATAGACATGTCTCATTGAGGCTTGGAACGGAAGGTAGTGCAACGTAACCTTGGTTGACAAAAGATATGGAACACCTCGTCAGGAAGAAGAAAGATAGATACTTCAGATTCAGTAAGAAAAGATCAGACAGGGCTATGGGAAGTCACAATGTAGACACAAAACAAATTAAATTAACCTAGACGATATAAAGTGATATAAAAGATATGAGAATGCCTTGGAGAGTTGCATTACGGTACAGGACGAAAAGGAGGGTGACGAAAGAGAAGGTAGGACAGATCAGAGATAAATGAGGAAACATGTGTCTGGATTGCAAAGAGCCAGTTAAAGTGCTTAATGATACTTTGCTTCCGTATTCACCAGTGAGCGCCACCTTCATGAATGTGGATCCAGCATAAAAATGCCGATATACTGCGACATATTGACGTTAAGATTTATGCGTTGGAAACTTGTAAAACATTAAAATAAACCATTCTCCAGTGATAGAAGGTATTTACCACAGGTAATGAGAGAAAGCGGGCGAAGATATTACTGCGCTTTTGGGCATGATATTTGCGTCTTCACTAGCCACAACAATACTAACAGCGGATTGGAGGATGCCGAATGTTAATTCCTTGCTCAAGAAATGCAATATGGAATGTTCTGAGAATTGCAGGCAGTAAGTCTTCATTCAGTAGTGGGCAAGCTATTGGAGAGGATTAATAAAGAGGGAATTTATGAATATCTGGAGAAACATATTCTGGATGTGAACAGCCAGCATGGTTTTGCGGGAGGAGGTCGTTCCTTATCAGCCTGATTGAATTCCTTGAAAAAGTGGAAAAAAAATATTACAGATGAGGACAGAACAGACAATGCGGCGTGTATTAATTATGTAAGGTGTTTGACCGCATTATGCTTGGTATGCACATTCAGAAAGTGAGACGGAACGGAATCGAAAGAAACCTAGTTGCACACACTGAGAATTGGCAGATTAACAGAAGGCAGATTCGATAATACAAAAAGGGAAGACAGTAGCCAGTGATGCTTCGCAAGGAAGGTATACAGTTTAGTGCACCTTACAACTATTGCTCCACTCCGCAATTACAGTGTTCTGAAAGGCCGACAGCAGTTTGACCATCTTGCAACACTTGAATATTTTACTGAATTACTGCTGACGATGAATGCAAAATTCTGAATTTCAGAATGGAACTGTACGCTATATAATCTGACCTCCAGTTTGCACATTACAGGGCTGATGCTACAATGATATCAAAACAAATATTTCCAGTCGAACCCCAACACCCAACATTTCAAAGTCTTCAGCAGCCTCTGTTTGTACTCCTTAAATCAACCGAGCTCCAAAAAATGCGAATTCCGAATTTCGATTTCAAGTATGCATGGAATTGTCCTTATGCCAAATTATCTTTCAGCAGTGGGCTTGCTGTACCCGGAACAGACAAACTAATATTGCAATCCATTTAACCCTGATTCCACCTGGCCGATGTGGAATCCACATCTCTCTCTGAAATCAATACAAAAGCAGACAAATAAAAGAATACATTCTAAATAATCAGGAAAAGCAAAACAAAAATAAACACTTGCACATTTCTATCGTCAAAACAGTTGCAGGTAACTGGCGTATGGAAAATAATCAGTTATTTGCCAGGGTGAAATTCTTTATCAAATATGCTAAAGAGCGGGAAAATGCGGGTGATAGACACTCAGATACACTAACAGTTTCTGAACGAAACCCAGATTCTGAAATTCACATCAGATCCTGGAAATGCATTTCACTCAAGGAAACAGATATTTTGAGATAGTCATATCGTGTTGTGAAACAGAGGATTAATTCAAATATTCACAAAACAAACCTAGCAAACACTCGACTGCCTTCGGTTCATTCATGCACGAATTATCTCTCTTTATTCTTCAAGTGAACTGATAAATGTCCAGCCCTTCTACAACATTTTACATTCTCAATGCAGTCACACTTCAAACTATCACAGGAAATGTCATAATTTTCATTGTTGTACATTTCACAAATAATCTATAATTAGAATCTTACAACATTTAAGAAATCTTTTCGCATCTAAAGCAAATGGACGCTGGAAGTTATGTATCGTACGCAGATTAATATTCAACCTATTTAAAAATAACGTCAGCGCGTCATCAAATCTCCAGCGGAGTCCACGTTCTCTCACCTCCAATCTCCGATCAAGGATAGGATTCAGTGTAAATGAAAGTTTTGTTGAATAGTATCAGTCTTAATAAACCCTGTTACTACCGCTGAATGAATAGATTTGAACCCAGTACTGGGAACATTGCCCCAAGAAAATCCGGTCCGCAACTATGGCCTTTATCGCCTCACTGATGGAGTGAACGTATATTCCTTTAGTGCGTTACCTCCCTTATAATCTCAGACTTGCACTTTCTTATGCACACGTTAAAACGTTTTACTAAATCTCAAAGGCTTACTATGTGTAAGGACAGAGGGATGAAACAATATCATTGACTTTCTCTGTTCGTCGGTTCTGAGAGACACTAAAATTTATCACCACATATATCTGACTACTAGCTCTAAATTGTCTCAATATAATGCTTATTCATTGTGGCCCTTGGAACACCATTCATCGATCTGACGAAAATTAATTTGGTTACATTTGGTTAGCATGTCGAGTGACATACTTTGTTCATAGCCTGTAATAACTTGAGGGATTCTTCAATTCTTCACTTGCTGCCTTTTTTTTCTTGTATTTTCTGCAAAGTCGTGTGTTAAGAATGTAACTCTGAGGTTTTAAAAGTCTGCTATGTGCTATGACCTAATGATATGTTCCTACAGAATCATATTTAAATCAATGTCCTTGCAACAACTGTACCTAGACCGTGTACTGCTGTCCGGTGAGCAGTGGTCAGTAACGGCTCAGTATGATCATCCGCAGGCACTGATGTCCCAGATTCCTGAGCAATATCCTCGACGCTTAAACACAAATGAAGTAGTACATGTTATATACTTATTTCCGTTTCCTGCCTAGTTTCCTTACTTAGCGATTTCTCTCTAGTCCCACATGGGAAAACCGCCAGGAATAGTACAGACTTCTTCAATTTGTATGCTGGCAAGAGACATTTGGAACAAGGCTGCCTATCATCATCATAACCGTACGGAGCTGCGTCACCACGTCCCTTCCTGTTTCGAAAACACACATTATTTCTCACTGAATGGGCAAGATTGCCCTGCAGCCTTTCATACTGCTTTGGGCACTTCTTCTAAACTTTAGTGTTATGTTTCTTTTCTAATATTGATTTAGGAATTACAATCATAACGTTTTTAAATCAGTGCACATTTTTTCCCAATCCTTCCACTTTGCTACAAGCTAAACTGATTCTAAACCCTTTCTCTTTTCTATAATAAGCTTTCTAAAACTTATTGAAATGGATCATTATCCAGGCTCCTTGAATCCACTTGCATTGTAATTTGTTAGGCTTCTTCTTAAGGTGACTATTTGCTCTTCACTTAGGACCGATCCTCATGTGACGCATAATTGCTTCTTCTAATCATTGTCGTTGTGCGTTGGACTGCTGCCCAGTTTGACCTCAATCCTTAATTAAATATCCTTCTGCACTGACTTCGGTTAAATACCACACGTCACATCTTCCCGTAGGGATTCATCCACATCCGTGTCATAGTTGTTTGTTTGTTAGTTTATTTGTTTGTCTGGTTATTTATTTATTTATTTACATATTCATCTATCTATCTATCTATCTATCTATCTATCTATCTATCTATCTATCTATCTATCTATCTATCTATCTATCTATCTATCTATCTATCTATCTATCTATCTATCTATCTATCTATCTAGCTATCTATCTATCTATTTATTTATCTATCCATTTATTTATCTATTTATTTATTTATTTGTTTGTTTATTTATTTATTTATTTATTTATTTATCTATCTATCTGCTTGCTTGATTGATTATTTATTTATTTATTTATTTCTTTACTTTCCATTCACGCCTCCATGACCAGCGTAGTCTACAGAATGACCTTATGCATTTCTGCATCAGAATATTTAAAAAAATGTGAGGGTGGGATGTAATTATGGGTGGCATTATTTTCCGAAATACTAAGTCGGAGAACCCAGTGACTAATGGATTAGAAGAGAGCGAATTCCTTGGAACTTTACATTATTGGTGTTTTTTTTTGGACCCATTATGTTCACACAACAACAAGAGGGGAATCCTGTCTAGATTTGATATTCTGTAACAATCAGGGTAGTATTTTGAGTACATATGTTGTTCAGCCTTCAGGAACAAGTGATCTTAACATTGTTAGTCTCAGTTTTTTGTGATAATATATCAGTAAAGAACAAATCAAGTAAATCAATTTCGGGAAAGTAATGTTTGTGAAGATGCAGCTAAGAATTTCGATGATGAACTGTAAGGAACTGTTTAACATTGGGTCACTTAAGCAGTAATGGGACTGAAAGTAATCCACACAGTGCAGGGAAGATTCATACCCAAGGTCGGGAGAAACAATAACAAAACAATAGATCAATGTTCAAAGCTCAAAGCAAAATTTATTGTCAGAGTACACATATGACACTACACAACTAAGGTACGACCCTAAGGTACCGTAAGGTACGACCAGAGCCAGGCATGCTGAGAATTTCAGGACTATTCTGATAGTGTTAGTATGTTGTCTTCTGGAGATTATCAGAGACAGTGCCAAAGAGTGACCAGACTAATTGAGGAACGGAGAGAGGGACAAAGAGTGACAAGAGAAATAGTTGAGCGGAGAGTGGGCTAATGCGTGACCAGACTATAATAGTTGAGCGGAGAGTGAACCAAAGAGTGACCAGACTATAATAGAACAGTGAGTTGGACAAAGAGTGGCCAGATTCTGAAATCCGAATGAAGAATATAACATGCACTACTTCATTTGTACCTCAGCATCTGATAAATATTGATTGGGACATTACTTCCCGCGAATAATCATACTGAGTTATTACAGACAACTGATCACCAGAGAGTAGAGTAATGTCCCAATATGGCAAAATAAATGAAATTGATTGGACTGTGTTCCGAAGATATCAGCACATTGCGGTTTTTTTAAAGACTGATAATTAAATTCGTAACATTCAACTTTTCCGGAAATACAAGGATAGAGAACTAAGTGAATTAAAGAATCCGTTAAGTTACTTTTGAGTGTTTGCAGAAGATGCCGCTAGACGTGCTAACCTAATGCAGTCATACGAGCGGCAAGCATAAAAACAGAAGACCTTAAGAAATAGGAACAGGGGTAGGGCGGTTCACCCATCGAGCCTGCTCCACCAGTTGATCAGTTCATGGCCAATCTGTCCATGGACTCGTCTCCAACTCGCTGCCTTTTCCCCTTATCCCTTAATTCACCGATATTGCTAAACTCTATACGAACATGTCTTAAATATATTTCCTGAGGTAGCCTGATTTGTTCATTTAGGCAGAAAATTCTGCTGATTCACCACTCTCTGGGAAAACATTTCCTTCTTATCGCTGTCTAAAATGTACATTGTGTATCTTGAGGTTATGTCTCCTAGTTCTGTTTCCATCTACCAGTGGAGACAACTTTCCTGCCTCTATCTTATCCATCCCTTTCGTAGATTCATATGCTTTTATGCCGTGTAAACACAGGCCACGGCCTTCAAACGAGCTCAGAGAAGAAAGAAGAGATATTAAAGATAGAAATATAGCTGAATCAGAAGATGCCAGAAAAAGAGTCTCCGTTAGGCGGCATCATCTAAGCTCCTCCCTCCGATTATAGAGAAGGTAACACACTAAACGAATGCACCCTCACTCCATCACTAAGGCAGTGAAGACCATTCCTCCGGTAGGGGTGGGTGAGGGGTGTCGCGTGTGGCCAAGGTATCAGTACTGTGCACAAATCTGTTATTTTAACGGTGATGATAGGGATTATTAAACATAACATACAACAAATTGTTAATTTAGTCTTAAACTTATCTTTATTCCGTGATTGGAGGTGAGAAAACGTTTAAGTCGTTGGAGATTTGGTGAAGTTGTTACGTCATATTTTAGATATGTTGCATAATAATTTGCGGACGATACATAACTTCCAGTGTCCTTTCGCTTTAGACTGGAAAGGATTTCTTAAATGTTGTATGATTCTAATTATAAACTATTTGTTAACTGTTCTACAGTTAAGGGTTCTGCAATAGTTTAACGTGGGAACGCACTGAGAATGCAAAATATTGCACAAGTTCTCGATATTACTGAGTTCAGTTGAAAGAGAAACAGAGGGAATGGGTGTGTGAATGAACTGTAGGCAATCGTGTGATTGTTAATATTGTAGTGAAAAGATATTTGAATTAATCTTTTCATTAACAAGAGGATATCGCTGTCTGTAAAAGTCCACTTCATTGGTTGAAATAAATATGCAGGAACACACTATCACGGACTGCTTCCTTTTCCAAAATTGCATAAAGTCTCTGTGTATGAGTCCGCAATCGCCCACATCTGGTTTCCCTTTGTTCTTTAGATTAATTGGTACGTATTATCGCGCTAGGGTTTTACTGTTTATTCTATATACGACATTTACCAGCGACAGTCTTGAAGGAAGAAACGCTGGAGCTTAGATTACTGTTTTGCCATACCTGTGTATTTCGAATGCATTCTTGTGTTTGTTTACTGTGGTATTGAATTCAGAGGGAGACACGGATTCTGCACTGGCCATGGGAAATCAACGTTAAATAGATCGAGATGTGAGTGTACCTATTCCAGGTAAGATAAAATTGACATAAAGTGAATTCTTCTTTACTTGAATTGGAAATTTGTAATTCGCTTTTTGGGAGTCTGGATCATTTGGAAAGCAACAAAGGATGCTGCTGAATATTTTGAAATACTGATCATGAGTTGCAGGGTTTCATTGGAAAAATAAAAACAATTGGAATATCCGTACCATCTGCCTTTAATATGTAAACGTGATTTCAGTTTAGATAGCGCGCAGCTTCAGTCCTGTAATAAGTATACGCAATTTCAGTTTAGGTACCGTGTGGTTTCCGTCCGAATTTAGTAGCTTGCATTCAAATAAGCCCGAACACAGTGAATTATCAAGTCATGCAGAATGGTCAAACTAAAGCTTGTTACTCAGAACAGTATTAGAGCAGAGTGTATATAGTGTACTAATGTAGTGCAAAGAGTACTAATGATTATACCTTCCTTGCAGACCATCACTAGCCATTGTCCTCCAGGCAGAATACAATCCATCCACTGCGTCATTGGCCTTCCTTGCTTAGCCAGTTCTCAATATATGCAGTCAGGTTTCACTAGATTCCAGGCCAAATGATTTTTTGGAAGTGTGCACCATAGGGACCCCAGTCTAATAGTTCACACAATTATTATATCCCATATCGTTTCTTCTGCTATATCGGCCTGTTTTTAACTTTTTCATGGATTTTTACTGGCTCATAAAGGACACAAAACCATTCTGACTATCACCAACTAGAATATATTTCTCCGTAAATGTTGTCTCTAACAAGGCTCAAAAATAACTTGCCCATTACTGACCGAAGACTCACTGGCCTGTGATTCTCAACACTCTGCCAATTACGATTCTTGAACAAAGAAATAACATTTGCCAGTCTCCAATTGTCCCGCACTACTTCTGCGGCCAGTGATGAAGCAAATGTCATGTCCAAACGCGCAGCAATATCTCCGCACGCTTTCGCTAATTACCTGGATTGCATACCTTCTCGCAGCGGCAAATGGTTTATATTCATGTATTCCCTCTTTCCAGCTCTTAATTCTGATCGTCTGCATGTCTGAGCACGCCTGCCTTTTTTCGCTGTATCCACATTCATCAAGATCTCACTCACTGCTGTATACCGAAGCAAAGTATCGTAAAGGACTTTCACCGCCTCCTTGCACTCCAGAGCCATGTTTCCTCTTTTATATCTTATCTCTCTCACTCGCTATGCCGTCATCATCCTGTTTTTCACCTACCTTAATGCGAGTCACACATACCTTCTCATGTTTCCTTTTAATTCTTCTCAGTCCATTTTTAAATACATTCCCCCCCCCCGGCTCCAATGTGACTTTCCAAAGCCTTGCCTGATCCTTTCACCCAAACCCTTGGGTATATTCTTTTTTCAACTTGAAGAGGTGTTAAATATCGCTTGTCAACCAGGGTTACTTTATGAGCCATCCGATCCCCGCCTCAATGAAAGAAGCCAATGCTGAACCTCAGTCAAGGGCTCCATTAACAATCTCCATATTTCCCTTGTGCATTTGATGGAACAAATCTCTTCCCTTATTCGGCTCCCACGTGCCTATCGAATAGTATCAATAAAGAGCATTGCACATTTTCTGCTGCTATCCCAGTGTAAGGTATGTCGAATAGCTGTGCTTTATCGTTCTGAAATGCCGGAACGCGGAGAGATCAGTTACCTGACCCATTTCACTCTCTAGTATTAGCACAGGATGAACTGTTCACTAGTCCGCCTTCGCGTTACTTCAGCCAGTTCTCCTTCCTGTACACAACTGAGTAATCCTGTCAAGTCTAAACTTTTTAAACATAAGTATTGCCGATGAAGATCAGTGAACTTTAAGTTGCCTGTGACAACAGTCGTTTTAATAGTGTATAAACACCTGCGCAAAATCGATCTCTCGATCTGTCACTCTCACTGTGTGTTGTTTTCGTTTTGTAATGCGTTTTCAGCACAGAATACTGTCACACGTGTGTTTGTTCCCTTCATAGTAGTGAGTTCTACTCACAGTCTATTGACATACAACCCCAGTACAGTGTCCCCCACTTTCCTCAGACGTGATACTATCACAATTTCCTTGCGTTTAAAAGTTTTTCCCATTACTCTCTATTACCACACCGTGAGCATTTTGAAACATCTGAACCTCTTAAAGACCGTAGATCATCCCTCCCCTTGAGATTGAATTGAGTTTATTTCCATCACATACACGAGGAATAAAAATCTTTAGGTTACGTCTCCGTCTAAATGGGCATTGTGTAATCCCAGTAATTTATAATAAATTATGATAAATAGACCAGGCAATGTAACATAGAAAAACACTCCTGGTGGATGAAGCTCTCCTGGAGCCTGCTGATCATGGCTTTTATGTTGCGATAACGTTCCCCACATTTTCGTCAAATTTATTTATTTCAGGATGCCCAGGCCCATGATTGCTTGAATTTATGACGTATTTGCCAAACCTACTGATTTTTAAAAATGTTTTATTCTAAAATTCCACTGAATTACAATTGGAGTGCGAGTTATTTACACAGACGTCCATTTAACGTGAAAACATATTTCATTCCATTCTTCAGCTCTTCTCAGAATTTCCTCTGTGTCAGTGTACAGATACAAGTGTTGGTGCACATACTCAGAAATTGCAAAATTGCCGCAAATTGTTGCAGTATATATACCGGGGAGCTCAAATATCTGTCCTGGTATTAGTAATTTTCAGTTTGCCATTTCAGCGATTAAGCTATATCGGGTATCCAAAATAATATGAAATTAGCTGAAATTGCAAACAACAAAATCATCGATTTTCTGCGGTTTTCCACCCCGGTATCTCTCTGTTTATCGCTGCTCCTCCGAAGCCCTCTGCGGACTCTATTTGCCGCAATTATATGTCTCACTGCTAACCCATTGAACACTAGAATTAAGCCGATTGGTAGCAACGGTGTTAAAATGCTAACCAGTAGTTCGACTCCTTTCCTCACGGGTAAAGTAGCGTATTCATGTGTGTGGACGCAACGCCACGACACGTTGTCAATGATGACATAAGGTTCAAGAACAAAGTAAAACGGGATACTTCTCCCGCAACTCACTAAAAACACGGTCACCATAATCACAGTTGCAGTTCTCTCAGTACAGTATCTCTCCCCGAGCTTTCGACAACATATTGCGATGAAACGGTCGAAGGTAAAACAGATCGTAAACCAAACAGAACAGTTCCTGGTCACAATATGAAATACAAGTGTCAGAGCGCATACTGGAGTGATGAGCAGGTAACGGGAATAATTGTAAATACTGTTGGTCTGATCTAGTAAAGCGAAAACTATAACCGCCATCATATCCGCTGCTGCCATTCCAACCAGGTAACGGGTGATACTTTTGGAGAGTCCGCATTTTCCCCGAGATAGGATCACAATCGCCGTTAAATTAACTACAAGAAATTCAGAGACAGAAAAAAAACATCACCGAATTATCGTTAGATGAAAATGTCTGAATGAACACCATTTTTACATAGCAAATGCAGAATATGATTTTTTTTTAATTTGGAATTCAAAAGCAGAAATACAATTTGTGCGGACTCTGCCCGTGCACTCCGGCTGGACAACAATGGACAGAATTAACAGTGGGTTGGCGACTTACCGACAGTTCAGAGCCGGGCATCTGATTTCCACTGCTCATCACCGGTGAAGTTCGATCTCTCCATAAACAACACCATTTCCATTATTTGAGATGAAATTGCTGATGGGAATATTTGTAGTGAAATCATGAAATTGCATGCATTTGTTATAATGTAGTGGTTTATGGAAGAACAAACATGAGTATCGATATAAGACTGGCCGGTCAGTTGAAACTGCTTCTGATCTGGAAAAGCGTCCACTGTCGGTTTAGAAAGCCGAGCGTAGTTAAACTATGGAACAATGGCAATATCGGCAACAAAGTAATTGACAAAAAAAAGCCTCACGTAGAAACAGTAGGGAATATGAATAACAATTATATCAGATGCTTGAATCTTCAATTCTGCAAACACATCTGAGACAAAAGTAGCATCTGTGGTCAGTAAAAGTGCAAACAGTGCAGCGGAACAAAAGCAAGATTAAGACGACAACGTACATATAGTGATCCTCTCCAGTACCGTACCGGGGATAGCGATCGCTACAATTGTAGGATAGAAAATTCCCGGGATGTAGAAAATCGCTGAATATCCCATATTCCGTCAGAGGCAACGTTCAGTTGTATGGAACATTCCAACTGCTCATATGGGCCGGTGATCGGTTTTACAGAGTTACATGCAATCAGAGCAATTCCACTGAGGCAGTTAGTGTGATTATCACATCAGTCGCAAGAGGGACAATCAACAACACAAGTACTGATATTAAAGTTGGGTTTATTCTCACTCTGTCAGCGTGCCATGAATTCGGCTCCCCAAGGGATGTTACAAGTAATTACATTTTAAGCAAACGATAATATAAACGTTGTCAATGTGCTTTCCAAGACATCTGACGTCAACTGCTGAAATTGGACATTTACTGGTCAGTTTTGTTTCTAACATAGACAATCATCCTGATCAAACAACATGAGCAATGAACATCAAACAAATTTATTTTGTCACATTCATCAGAGCATATTCGCTTCTGCCGTTGAGAGCCGGACCTTAAACATTAGCTCGGCAGGTGAAATGGGGCACAATTTATAGAAGAGGAAGTTGGGATCTGTTTTTCTGTCGCTTGCTCCATTCATTTTGAGTCATTTGATTGATGAAGGTCACAGTATCCCCTGATGACATGTATCACAATAAAACACGTTGTTTGTATGTTCTTCCGTGTATATCAACGCGATTTAGATGATTATCGCCGGGAACTTTGATAATAAAAGTTTACGCACCAGAACGAATTTAGCTGCGGCTTGGGGACGGTTTGATAAACGTTCTTATCTAGATTAACAGAGAGTGGATGGTTGATTCTGTGAATCTGACAAGTCTACTGCAGGGATTGCTCTTCAGCCCGTTGTTATTTATCATGAATGTTAATGATTTAGATGTCGATTTTGGAAAACTGAAACAGAAGAATTGCGGGCGTCTGCTGGGCTGGGGGCGTTGTTCCAGCCAGGAACTATATCCAAGCTAGTAGCGTGTTGTTGACCGGCGAGGAAGTGGGCTGAAAATGGCAGGTGACATTTAATATAGGCAACTGTGAGATGGTCAACGTTGCGAAGAAATATACAATAGCTTAAAACGCACATATTTTCTAGAATTTCGTGTGCAGTATTTAAAAAGCGATCTGAGGATATTGATCGATATTTCCAGGAAAGCGGCATCACAGGCAGATCAGGTCGAATTGAGCTCTGATCATATTAGACTTCGCAGCTAGATCACGGAGAACAGGAGTTGGGACATTACGTTGAAGCTGAACAACACATTGGCGAGGCCGTAGATAGAACATCGTGAGCTACTCCGGTCACCTACCAACAATTTTGAAATGTCAATAAGCTTCAAAGTGTGCAAAGATAATTTCAAATGAAGAGTTCGGAGACTGATTACAGGAGAGACAGTTTAAATAGGTTAAATAATTTATTTATTCCTTTGAGAGCTCGAAAATGAATGGACATTTTTCAAAAGAATACAAAGTTTTGGGGGTTACATACAAGGTGAATTTCCGGAGAATTTCCCCGTCCTCTGAGGGAATCTAGACGTAGACTGAAGTGTTTGTGATGAAAAGTAAAACATGAAAAAGGTGAAGCCTATGCACTCAGATGTCGATCGAGTGTACAAGGAAGATCACAGGGTGTTATCTGGATGTGAGTATTAGCCTATTTCTCTGTAGTAGTAATCTACGACTCCATGACTATCTCCGTCCCATTTCTCCATTCAGTGTCTTCTAATTTTCCGCAATGTCACCAATCTCTTTGGGCAGAATGGAAGGTGCGTTCAAGCTCACCTTTCAATCTAATTTCCTTGTTTTTGTTGTACAAACTGCTCTGTGCCTGCTGTGGAACTCGCACCGATGAGCGGCCCTCGGCGTATTTGAAAAGGAAGTCTCGCCACTCTACTTCCAGGGTGGAACTTGGATCAATCTGCAGCCTTCGGCTGCCTGGAGAAAGCCTCACACGTGTATTTGTCTTGGAGCTGATATCGATGTTCGGCCCATCGCCCATTGAAGGATGATTCACCTCTCCTGATCCATCTTGGATCTGATATCGATGTGTGGCTCTCGACTCCTTTGAGTGTATCTCAGCGTTGACAACACGTTTTCTCTTTTAACACTTTGAATATCATTTGTGAGGCAGACTGCGCCACTCTGACATTGGATTGAACTTTTGTTGTGGATTATATTTATCCCTAAATCGTAAACGCTGCCATTATTTGCGACAATAGTTCACTTCAATTTCTATTCCGCCATTTTATTGTTAGCAGGGTCAGTAATCAATCAATCAATCAATCGGGTTCATTAATCAATACATCAAAGCTCGTACTGGTTTTGTTCATTTCAGCGATACTTGCGCTCTCAACAAGGAATCATTTATTGTCGGTCCCCAATTGCTCCGCCGATGGAAAGGATTAACTTCTCTTTTGCAGGATTGCAGTCTTTCAAGTTGCGAATGTGAAGACGTTGGGAAGAACAATGACGGACGGAGATACATTTCCCCGCAAAACCTGTGAACTCTGAGGTGGTGAGTTTCACTGCAACCGTGGTTGTCGTTCCGGACGCCGGATGTCCGGAGGAGCATCACACACGTTAACACACAGCAGAGTGAAATATGATGAAGCGGGTTTCCTTTTACTGAAGGCATCCAAACTGCTATTGACTTGCTGAAGATTTATTTTACCGTAGGTGTGATGTACTCCCTCATATTCTTGCTGCGTGGCATGTGTGGAAAGAAATGATATTTTTAAGGCTAATCACAGAGCACATATGAATTTTGCCCTGTTTTTTTTTTCAAAGCTGTTTGAAAGTCAATATCTGGGGGATTCAGTGCCCTTCATTATTATAGACGGGCCACAGATCCATTTCCATAGGAATACTGGGAATTGTTTACATTTTCATTCACAAAAGGCATCAATTTTAGAAGGGGAATGAGAAACAATGGCACAGTATTCATCAAAGCGGTGACCGAATCACCATTGGGTCTCGCCAATGTCGGGGTTGCCACACTGAAAGAATCCGATATAACTGTCAGATCTGGAAAGACGGATTGTTGTGATCAGTTATTGGTGACGGTGGAGGTGTAGATGCAGGTAGGGTACTTGTAACGCTTGTAGGGATAAGTGCCAGGAAGGAAATCAGTAGTGGATATGGGAGTGAGGTTGACCTGCAGAAACAGCAGAAGGGGCTGTGGGCAGAGTAGGGTAAGTGCATCTTCGTAAGATTGCGTTGAAGACGGCGGAAGTTATGGAGGACGAGATTCCCATGGCCTGTTAGGTAACAAGATGAAGACCTGTCGTGGACAGAATAAACGTGCAACGTAGCGTCATGGACCTGATTTTACATGATATACAGTTCTCAGGACAGTGATTTACATTCAATGTACTAAGGAGTGACAGATACAGCAGTGAAAGGGATAGCAATAAACCTCATATTTGTTGTTATCTTCGTTCAGATGTTAAGGAGAAATATTCATTCATTTTTTTTATCATCACTACGGGCCATGTTTATATTTCGAGGCACCGGCACATTTTTATTTTGATATGTTTAAATTACATTCGGTGCTATTTATTTGTTTTACTCTCATTTAGACACTCTACACGAAAATAAACCCAGATTTCTTCACTAGGTTCCTAGGTAAAGAACCTCAAAGACGCAAATATGAACAGCTGATGTTCAGTAGGTTCTAATAATGGAAACCACCGGGGCTCATAGCTGGTCGAGCTTTCGTCACTTACAGCTTTACACAACCGATACGTTTTTTTTCTCTCTGATGCCCCATACCAGGATTACCTACTGAATATATATTTTAAAATACTCTGTGTACATATACATGCATTTTAAGATACTAAATTATATGAATTGTTGCGAATCAATGTGCATGTTTTTGTTGCTTTAACCAAGCTGTGTAACTGTTGCACATCACTAATCAGAATAATTACAGTCAAGATGAGATGCACTTAACCCGTTATGGTGCGGCATGCGCCATTACAGTATACACTCAATTGTGTGATTATGTTAAAAAAAAGATTTAAAACATTTTGAAATAATTTGAAAATGTATTGATTGAATGAGACAAAATATGAAAAGGATCAGAATGAAGCTGGTCTCTTCAGACATGCGGTAATCTGAAAAACAGCCGAATGAATGTGGATAAACTATGTATCTACTCGGCGCATTCACGGTCATCTGTCTGAACTGCTGGAGACCCAATACCTGGATTTAGATTGGACGAGAGCAGACTCATTGACTGTAATGCTGAAACATCAGAACGATTAAAGACGTGGTTTATTTTTCATAGAGACACATCCGGTCTCTTAGCAGAATGGTCCGTGCCTTACTAACACCTCACTGACCACGCTGATGGTAGAACTGCATCTCTTGAAACAACACTGAGCTGAAATGATAATATCACTACTGGCCAGTCTGACAGTATCATTACTAACCCTAATGGCTGTCATTAAACCCTACTGATAATGTTGCTGCGTCTGTCGCATCAACTGATCAAATTGATGACTTCCCGGCATAACCTCGCCATTCACTGAAAGACATTCCTGATCCATATTTTGAAACTCTCATCTATGTGCAAAGTTCAGCTTGTGGATATTCAGACAGGTTCCCCAGTCACGGATAATACATTCGGGGGAGGAAGGTACGGTTGGCAGCTATGATACCCTCCGTGCCCTCCTCCCACAGCAGGACACCAGGGCCTTGACCGGGGGGTCTTGCATCTTAGACACCTCCGCAGGGAAGGGAAGGGATTGGTAACCATGGCAATAGCAAAGGGCGATATACCCATTGCAGAGAAGCTGTGCAACGCAGAAATTTGTTCACGTGATGCTTTGCTCTTACTGACTGACCGTCCGTCTGCGTATTATGAACAAAACAAAAACTAACTGTGGCGAGGAGGATCAGGTACATGAAGGCTTGGAAACCAGCTGGACTGGTGGAAAGTTGGAAATGCATCACCAGACATTCGTAGTGACCAGTGCGCGTTATGATCGCCATCTGTTATTCATCACCTGACAGATGCAGATCCATTGCCCGCAATCTGTAGATCCAGTCTAGTGAAGGGTGGACCATTTTGAGTGTTTAACTCGGGAGCCGACTGGGGTCTGGGAGCGGAGAATGAAGCTGTGCGCGTTGACTTAGCAGTCATTTATGGGTGTGTCTGATGAGGGGTGAGATCGAGGAGTGGTAATACCCGCAAGGAGGTGGATCGCGCTGCGCGTTGTCCGAGAGGAGACTGGGTGCAGGATTTTCATTTACTGAAGACGATAGCCAAGTCGTGGTGATCATGTGGGAGCTGGCTGAGGTCCATGGTTTCATTCGTCTCCACGGGTTTCCCAGAAGTCAACTGAAGTTGCAGGCTGGTGGGTCAACAACTCAGCAGCGAAGCGGATGGACAGGCGAAGTGAGGAACGTAGGTGAAGAGGCAGGAGTAACCAAGATTAGTGACTCGACAGGGAGAAATAGAGAAATATGATGGAGGTCTGTGATGCTCATGTGCAGAGGTAGTACGAGCGCCTTGACCAGCACATACACACGGGGGGGGGGGGGGCTGCCGCCGTGATATTGAAGCCGTGAGAGCGCGACCCGTTAGAGACCACAGGCTGCACGCGTAGTGCCAAAGAAGCAAGTTGCTGCTGCGTTGGGATTGTCCAGAGTTGACCAGGAATATTCCTCATACTATACCGTTCGACGAGGACAAAATAGTAAGCGTATTCGATATAGTGGAGGACTTTCTTCTCTCATGCTGCTCTGACTGGTTACATATGACGCAAAAAAGCGGTAAATACCTAACTGAATGCATAATTGGCCTCAAGATAGAGGATTGATTTTTTTTTCGTACTACAGGGCTCAGACGAATGATAATTATTGTTTTTTTTTTGTTTTCTAGATCAACGTACGGGAAGACAATATACCTGCCGCGGATAGACAGTTTGCAGCTGTTACCAGTATGGGTGGTGTAGTGGGCTGTGAACAGAGTTATCAAGAATCACAGTGGGGAATTTTGATAGGCTGAGTTAGTGGACCGAGGTGTGTGAAATGAGGCTTAATTTGCATCAGCCCAATTGGCTTCATTTGTGAAAGTCGACCAAGATGGAATATCCACCATAAACAGTTTGACCCTGGGTGGGGTCTGCTGTAGAACAGAAAGTGTGAAAGTCAACAGTAATCTACAAACGGTACTGCAATATCAGTTACTTGGACCAGCCTTTTCTGCTTCTCTCAGCGAGCTATAGAGGGGATTGTATTGTACTGAACTTAGTGCAGGAGTGATTTATCAACTTGTTACTAGGACACAAGGAACACCAAGGTGAGAGAAGTTAGACAGCAAGGACATTATTTTTGGAGATAAGGGCCATCATATGAAGTTGTCTAAGACTGCGAGGAGTATCGACAGGCTGAATGTACTCAATTTATTCCCGCTGATTTGGCCTCTGTGGGCATCGGACAGCCAGGGAGAGTGCTCTAGTCAGTTACAATAACAAAATTTAGAAACAGAAGAGATTCTTGCTTTGCAAAGCTTTGGAACATTATATGCCAAACGCTGGCAAATCGTTCAAGCTTTTATCGGCATTCTGGTTGGCAGGGGCAAAACGGTCTGATTTCATGCTATATGTAACTCCATGAATGTACTTATCACGACTTAAGAAAAGGTTAATAGAACAATATTCGGACTGTCAGATTAAACCCAGAATCCCTTTCTGCTATTGGCAAAAAAACCAAATCTAGAAACGATGTTTTAGCAGGATTATGCGGTTGAATTGCTGAGTGTTTCAGATTCGTATCGTCCTGTATTCGATGGTCAATGATGTAAGATTTCAACAGCTCCTGCAACTTTCGGCATAAACCATCTCCTTTACTGAGGCACGGGAAGCATAAGCAGTCATTTTGCACCCGGCGGAGAGCTGCATGTCTGGCACATCGGAACTCATATCGATGATGTTCTGTCCCTGTTATTCTTCGAGCAGTATCGTTTGCTCACAGCAACTATGTGCAGAGACATTAGGTCGTTCTAGCTGCGCTTCGAAATCACAGAGTACTGACAAAGCGGATGTGACAACCCTATCGACTGTAATGTGAAGTCAATGGGGTGTGAGGAAAAGGCATCGAATTGAAAGAAATCTTCAGTTTCTCCATCGTCAGAGCGCATGTGTTTTTATATGTTTATCGGATCTATAGGCACATGTGACTGCAACTTTTTGTATTTGTGCGTATTCAGTGCAGAGAGATAGTGGTTAGAGATTGTGTCTGAACCTCCAGCTGAACTCTGTATTTTTGCGTTTCCCCTTAGCTGTCAGTCTGTGTTTTGTATTGCCATGTGTCCCTGTCCCTGATCCTGCTGTACTCCGGCCCCTAAAATACTGAGTACTCCGTCTGTCATCTGTCTCTCATTGTTACCTGTATTGCTGCCAACTGAGTCTCATTGTTCTCCACCTATCATCTGCCTCTCTGTTTATTGCTCAGTGCATTTCAGTCCTGTGTTTTCACCTGTTTGTTGCTAGATTGTGGCAGTGAATTTTCCTGAGCCTTTCTATCATTTGTATCTGTACTCCGTCCATCTGAATATCGAACTAGCCTGTTCCGGATTTTGGATTTCTCTGATTGCTTTGATCTTTGGCTGAATTTTGTTTGCACCTACTGTGTGTGCGATTGGATACCTGCTTCAGTGTCCTGACAGTATAAGCTGACCACAATGGATCCGGCAGACACCGGTCGTCTGAGAGCTGCCCCGGAATAGCAGGCAGTGATGCTGGGGAGACATCAGAACCGGCTAGACACTGTATTCAGCGTAGTGGAGTCGTTTTCTGCCAATGCAGCCGACCTTGTGGCCCAGACTCAGTCACTCCAGCTGTCCCAGAGCCCCCAACAACATTCTGTGACCACATCTTCCGCCCTGCTCTCGGCTTTCTCGCTCACTCCTCCCATCCAAAAACCCCGTCTGTCCCCTCCAGATATGTACTCAGTTTAGCACGATATCTGCTGCTGTTTGCTTTCTCAGTGCACCCTCATTTTGAATTGCAACCAACGCCATTTCCGACTGATGGAGACAAGGTAGCCTTCGATAACACCCAACGTTCCGATCGAGCAGGAAAATGGCGAACAGCTGTCTGGGAGGCGGGCTCCCCTCTCTGCAGCAGTTTTCCGTTATTTTCTGAGGAGAGGTACTGACAGAGCGCTGGAGCAGGGATCCAACTGCATACACAGTACTGCGCATGTAGTGATATTAATAGAGTGACAAATCCCGCGGTGCAATCAAAGTCGGTCAGCGATCACTTGCATCATCAGTAACAGTGTGATTTTGCTGAGGGGATTTTTTATATAAAGATGGACATTTTCTTCTTTTATAGTCTTATATGTTCTTGGAGCTATGTCCATCATGAGGCTAGAAAAACAATAACATTTCCAGTATACTGAGAGTTGGCTCTGAATAAACAGTGATTGTTCTCTGTGTGAAAGATCGTGAAACCGAATAAGCTGCGACAATAACTTGGCACTATTGAGGAAACTGGTCACGCAGAGGCATTATCTATGTGACGGTGGCATGTCCAGTGTGTTTAGTGATGCGCCTGTAAGCCGGTACAAATTCCATTTATCGAAGTAATTGATGGTTTGGAAGTAGAGAAATGCCGTAGTGTTCTCCGCACAGACCAGAAACTGAATCAAATTATCTCTTTCGTAAATGTACTACTTTTCAATCTAAAAACAAACAAAAAACATCTATTTATCTACCCATCTCTCTATTTCTACATGCATATTGGTGAAGAACTGAAAATCTTCCGTTAGAAATAGTCTGTTGACAATGTCTATTGAATATGCATGAGCAAAAATTGGAAAGCAAATGCATATTTGCAATCGGGCAAGATGGAATTCCGGATTAATAACAAAGTTAGCATTGTATTATTTCCTACCTGTTTTAGTTCCCTGTTTTAATTGTATTTATCGCTATATATTTTTTTGTTCTGTTGTTGTTGTTTGTCCGTCATTTGCAACGATGACGCAAACCTGTGCTGGAAGAATTTGCCATTCGGAGTACCGGTTGGGAACCATTCTTTTGTCTTCAAAATCTTGCAAAATGTTAGGAAAGATCGTCAAGATCGGACACTTCCAAGGCTGCAGTTGAAACCCATGGCCTATTCTATGCCTTGTTTAGACTTTCACTCTCAACAGTTGCAGCAGCAACTTCCTGGGCTTCGGATCTTGTAGTTCTTGTCAGCCGCCCAGTCCGGGAAATGGTTCGCATGCTGTGAAAGTCAAATCCCTATCTCAACGTGGTTGGATGTCCCCTCATATCATAACCTGCTTTAGCCTGCCTGTCGGAGCGATATCCCAGGGTCTTGCCACTGTCCCATACAGACAGTTACTAGGAGCCACAAGTGAGAGTTCGGTGACAGGTCGGTACCAAATTTGGACGAGCTGCTCAACAAGCCCGTCCGCCGAGCAGGCAAACAAATTATTATTCAAAGCTTTGCTAAATAAACGCTCTGGGAGGTGTTATTTTGGCACGAAACGTGCTGCTTAATTTGAGATATTTTAATAATTAGTCACTTTCACACCATGAATAATCTGCCCCAAATAAGTATCACTTCTTATCTTTGGGAACGTACAATGATTCCCTATTTAAAGAAGGAAGGTTATTGGCAGGAAAAATGAAATAACAGTATATCTGCTCCTTAAGATGGAAGTCCAAAGTTTCCCTGGCCGTCGGTAATCCAGTGCTGATTGTAGTTGATGATACTGAGCATAATAAACGTTTATGATATTGCCCAGAACGAGATCAATATATTCTCGCCGGCAATGACAGTATTTGGATTCAACAGCGATGCACCAGCTGAGATTTTTGCAGAGTTGGCAGAACAACACATTCTGGTAACAACCTGGCCGGTCGGCCGAAGCCCGTGGATATCTCCCACTGAATGACGAGACAAATCACTCTCACACGCCTGAAGTTTGGCGCGGTTTCCGGGACTTTCATTTACCTCAGATAGTAATCACCATTACTGTCCACGTTTCAGTGTTTGATTTTACACAAAGCCTCACTGACCTTCATTTGACTGAAGAACGTTATCACCTTTTAACAGGTGAGTATTTCAAGATATCTATTGATGCCTTTCTAGCTAATTTGCGATCATAACTTCCTGCAGCGTCTCAGGTAGGAAAAGCATCTTCAGCTGGTTACCTAGCACACACGAGCATCTCATCGTCCGTAAATTCCTCCGTCTCCAAGGGGATCTTTCGAAGATGCATATCTTCTAACAATCTCCCAGCACCCTCGCCAGTTTCTGCAGGCATCACTTTCCACACCACTCCCATGTTTACTTTCCCTCCCTACTGACCTCCTTCCTGCCACTTACCCGTACAAGTGTTAAAAGCGCTCTACCCACAACTGCAACTACTGCCTCACGAACCACAGTTCACGACAATCTGTCCTTCCAGATCCGATCGTCATTTCGTGTTCTTTCTCTGTGTCAGCCCCGCATTGATGAGACACAATGTAGATTCGGGTATAGTGTTGTGGAACACTATCTCTTCCATGCCATTTGCATTCCAAATGTATGTGTAAACAATTCCCAGCATTCCTATCCAAATGGAGTTCTGGCCGGCCAATAAGGATAAAGCACAGAGAATCCCAGGTAGAGTTTCAAAGTCAGTTTCAAACTGCCTTGAAACAAGGGGCAGAAATCCACGGTGGAAACTTGCTCTGTGTCTCGCCTCTTAAAATACCCTAACTCCTGTCCACACAGGGCACGAAACAGTAACTTAATAGAATATTCCACTTCAAAGTTGCAGTGCGGGTCAGAAGTCTGCTTTGTCGAGAAATTTATCTCCGTCCGCCACTATTCTCCTTCACTTCTTTCTATTCGCTACTTGAAAGGCTGAAATCGTACAGAAGAAAACTTCATTATTGTCAACGGAGGAGCAATTGCAGACAGATAATGCCCTGCTAACAACGCAAATATCGCAGAAATAACAGAACCAGTGCGAGCGTTGATGTACTAATCAACTAACCGGATGTATTGATCAACGGCGATGGTGAGAATGAAAATGATGGCGTAGCAATTGAAATGAACTGCTGCCGCAACGAAGGAAGTTACGGTTATGAATTAGGGATAGAAAAAAAAAACAATTGACAGGAAAAAAATCGTCAAATGGTGAGACGGTCGCAGTCAGCCTCACAAATGGTATTCAAAGTGTTAGAAGCGTGCGCTCAATGCTGAGATATTGACAACAGCTCCAGAATGGATATAGAATGATCAGTTATCCTACAGTGAGCCGAGGCCCGGACGTCGATAATAGTTCAACGACGGATACAGACGTCAGACTTTCTCGAGACCACCGAGGCTGCACATCAGTACGAACTCCACAATAGGCATAGTGGATGTACTCCATGAGCAGAAGGGATTATGATTGAAATGTTATCATGAACTCATCCTCTGTTCTTCAAATATTTACTCTGTTCTGCACATAGTTAGATTGCTAACGAAGTGGAAAATGCGAAGACGCAAAATGGAGAAATTGATGCCATCCATTAGTCTCGCGAGTCCATGGATCATCACCTGGAATGTCCTGCTTCAGTGTGTCGAGCTGAGGCGGCTCTCGAATGCTCTCTGCACGGTGCAGGCCTGGGCAAGTTTGAATGGAAGACCGACAGTTGTCCATGCAGCAAGTCTCCCGTCTACACGCTACTGATGTTGTCCAAGGGAAGGGCAAGGGCCGATACAGCTTGGCACCAGTGACGTCGCCGGAGTTGCCAGAGCGAGGTTGAGGCAACATTGGACTTCCTTAGGGACTCCAGCTCCGGAGTTATCCTCGAATCCCGAAGCCTTTCTCAAAGTGGGTATGGCTGCAAGGCAGTGGAGGTTTGAAATCATGAGTTTTCTCTCAATTAGATGGACTTACTTTACCGGGCTGAGAATCTCCATCGACGCGACATGGAGTAGCAGGCCAGTGATGTTCAAGGAGTGATTGATTATTACTATAGAGAATAATGCCTTCTCCTCATCCAGATCATCCGCTGCGATCTTCTGTCTCGTCCTATTTATCTGCGCTCTCCGCCCGTTATACAATTTATGCTGACATTTCCTTCAAAACTCACACCCCCTCGAGTGAATACGCGTTACCACATACTCCTCTTGCATATTTCAGCTTTCACACCGAACCTATGAACTCTATTTGAAGATTCACACTGAGGATGGGGAAATTCTGCGAGTAAACACCCTGTTGGTAACACTCACATTTCTCTATATTTCTTTAAGATCTCCATTCAATTTCCTGCTCATAAGGGAATAAATTCCTGATCTATTCAACCTGTCCCTATAACGTTTGTCCTCAGTTCTTGAACTCTTCCTTTCAAATTGTCGCTGCACACTTTTAAGCATATTGACGTATCAAAACTGTAGGTAGGGGGCCGGAACAGAACCTCGATATTCTATCAATAGCCTCACCAACGTATAGTACAGCTTCAACAAAACGTCCCAACTCCTGTACTTAGTGGACTAATTGTGAAGGCCAATGCAATTAGAGCTCAATAAGAGCCGATCTGCCAGTGACGGCCTTTCCTGGAATTATCGATCTGTATCGCCCGGTCTCTTTTTAAATACTGCACATTAAATGCCACCTATTCAATATCTGCTTCTTAACCTGTTGTATTTTTTCTCACACATGCCTGTATTAAATTCCATCTGTTATTTTTGTGAATACAAAGCTACACGCTTGGAGAGAGTTCCTGCTGTACACTACGCTCGCAACCTGGAATTCGCCAGCTATGCTTCTGATTCACTTTTCTGAATCGACATCTAAGTCATTAACAGTCATAGTAAATAACAGCGGACCTAACAACAATCATGCAATACACTTGTCACAGTCAAAGAATCAACCACCCTCTCTCTGCTAATCCAGAAAAACACGTTCATCAATCCGTCTACAAACCGCACATAAAGTAATGTGGGCGCATAACTTTTTGTTATCAAAGGTCTGGCATATTACTCTTTTATATGCGTGGAAGAACATGCGTACAGCGGGTTTTATTGTATTACATGTCATCAGCTGTTACTGTGACTTTCATCATTCAAATGTCCCGAAATGACTGGAACAAGTGAAAACCTCAATGAAATGTACTCCATTTCACCTGCCGATCTAATTTCCCGTCTCCAAAGTCACAAGCGGACGTGCTCGGCCGGATTTGATAAAATGTATCTGTTTGAAGTTAATTGTCGATCTTGATTGTTCAAGATGGAAGCCTTTGTCAGAAACAACAATATCAGAAAAGTTCCATTTCCGCAGCTAGAGCAAGGTGTCTTGGGAATAAAATTGGCAAGGTATATATTATATTTTGTTTGAACTTGAAACATCCCTTGAGGAAACAAGTTCAGAGAACAGTGACAGAGTGAGAAAAAAAAAACTACTTAATGTTAGTGTCTGTGTGGCTGGTTGTCAAGAATGTGGCTGGCGTGATAATCAGACTAATTGTCTCAGTAGAATTCTTCTGAATTGCATATAACTCTGTAAAACAGATCACCAGTCCATTTGAGCAGGTGGAACGTTCTGTAGAACTGAACACTGCTTCTGACGTAATATGGGATATCCAGCGATTTACTACATCGTTAGAATTTTCTATCCAGCAATTGTGGCGATCGGTGTTCCTGGTAAGATACTGGGGCCGGCCGCTATCTGTACGGTGTCGTGATCTTTCTTTTGTTCCCCTGCAAAAAACGGACCTTCACCCAATACAAATTCCACCCGGGTCTGAAAATACTTTGTCCAGAAGTGAGGGTTCAAGCACCTGACAGCTTTGCTTTCATCTTCCTTATTTTTTTTTCCGATTTGATTATTTTTCTTATCAGTTACTTTGGTGCCGATATTGACATAATTTCAAAGTTTCACTTTGCTCGGGTTTCTGAAGCACTACTGGTCGATAGTTTTCTAGGTCTGACTCTTTTTCAGTACAGGTACTTCGACTTTACAAAAACAACCTGACAGCTTTTGCTAATGACTGGCCAGTCTACTTTCGACATTCAGGTCTGTTATCCCATATGTGAGGTAAAGAGAATTTCTGCTGTATATCGCTTTGTTCCCACTACATATAATCCCTTCAGAAGTTTTAACTCTTGTAATGGGAAGGCTATTGTTTCTGGAGAGATCAACCGTTCTCTTGAGCTGTGTGAATCAGACGCCTCTCTTTAAAATGTCAGTAGACCGTCAACCCACTGCCCGTCCAGTCCAATATAGTGAACTAACTGAGTGCAGCGACAGAGCCTGCACAGACTGGATTTCTGCTGTCCACTTCCAAAAAAAAAAATTGACAAATATATATATATATACACACACCCTGAGTCGCATCGGAAGAATGGTGAATGGTGTGATTTCAGACGTCTGCAGCTAACAATATTTCTGTTCTTTCACCCCATCCCCAAATTGTTCGTAGTTAATTTAGCGGTGATTGTGATACTTTCTCGGGGAAATTGCGGACTCGCTAAATGCATCACCCGTTACCTGGTTGGAATGGCAACAGCGGATCTGATGGTGGTTATCTTTGTGGGTTTAGTGGAAACGACCAACAATATCTACATTTATTCAAGATCACTGCTCATCACTCCTGTTTGTGCTCTGACATTTGTATTTGTTGTTGCAACAATAGACTGCTCTGTTTGGCTTACGGTCAGTTTTACCTTCGATCGTTTCATCGCAATATGCTGTCGGAAACTACGGGAACGATACTGCACTGAGAGAACAGCTACAGTGGTGATCATGACCGTGGTTATAGTGATCTGCGGGAAATGTGTCCCGTTGTTCTTTGCCGTTGAACCGTACATGATTATTGACAACATACCGTGGCGTTGCGCCTTCACACATGAATACGCTACTTCACACGTGTGGAGAGGATATGAAACACTGGATAGCATTTTTACACCGTTGGTACCGATCGGTTTGATTATAGTGTTCAATGGGTTAACAGTAAAACATATTATTGCAGCAAATAGAGTTCGCAGAGGGCTTCGGAACAGCAGTGATAATCAGAACGATCCCGAGGTGGAAAAGCGCAGAAAATCGTTGATAGTGTTGTTTGCTATATCAGCTAATTTCATAATATTGTGGATACCTTTTATAGTTCGTTCGCTGAAATGGCAACCTCAAAACTACTTTTATCAGGACAAATATTTGAGTTCCCCTGTATATTTACTGCAAGAATTTGGGTATATGTTGCAAATGCTCAGTGTGTGCACCAATACATGTATCTATACTCTGACACAGAGAAAATTCAGAACAGAGCTGAAGAACGGAATGAAGTATGTGTTTACATTAAATGGCCATCTGTGCAGTTAACGCCCATGTCCAATTGTAATTCAGCGCAGGTAACGAATAAACTGTTTTATAAATGAACAGGTTGGCAAATATGTCATAAATTCAAGCAAGCGTGTGCCTCTCCATCCTTAAGTCGCAAAATACGCGGATGATTGTACAGGTCAGACATGTTAAGGTAGGCAACTGGCCAATGATTGTTACATTGGTAGAATTACTTCGCTCTGTCGCAGAGACTTTACAATCACAAGGGCAAGAATGGCTTCTGGACATTCCTGAGTTTTGATGTTTTGCAGAATGGACATATTGAAGTAAAATAGAGTAAAGGGAGTGCCATTGAAACAGAGGGAGAGAAACAGAGAAACAGCAGCAGAAAGCGAAGAACCCGTGGAGAGATTGCCAATCGATAGACTGTGAGTCGAACTCAGAAGCTGAAACGGAGCAATCACTAGTTTCGGAGTATTCTGTACAGACCATACACCCCACACCCTATCACCGAAAGACGAAAAAAACGGAGACCGCGGGGAATTATACTGGAGATAGATTTCAGACAGTTGCCTTATGAGCACCGTGTTGTTGCGGGCCACTTAAACTTCACAAAAATCCATTTGCATTTCCTTGCGTTAGATGTTTTGGATATGATGTAATTTTTCAGTTGCCTCCAGAAAGTAGTCCTGGCACAATGAGCGGACAGGCGGACTAGGGAACAGTCCGTCCTGGATCTATTAACAGAAAATGAAACAGATGAAGTGACATTCTCTTTGCTGATATCCTTATAAAAGTATTCTGGTTTGGGATGGGCCGAAAGGTTTTGTGAGATCAGGCCGACCCTTAGGAGCCTGATTGAATTCTTTGAAAAAGTGAACAAAAGAATATGCAGATGAAGTCAGAACAAGTATTGTAGGATGTATTAATTTTGTAATGTGTTTGACGAGATTCTGCGTGGTCCGCACATTCAGAGTGTCAGATGGCGCTCCATCAAGGAAACCTGGCTGCGTGGACTCAGATTTGGCTTAATAACAGGGGCAAATTCGAGAGCAGATGGAGGGAATTCTGCCTCGAGGACAGGGGTTTCCGCAAAAAAGGCATAAACTTCAGTACACTTTAGACTATGTCTCCTCTCTCCTATTACAGTGTTCTGAGAGGCAGAGTTTAAGTTGACCATTCTGAAACACTTGGAAAATTCTTCGAATTTTGCTGACGATGTCAGTAAAATATTGAATTTCAGAATGGATCTGCTTGTTAAGTAATCCGAACTCCCCTCTGCATATTACAGGGCAGATGCGACAATAACATCGAATCAATCTTCTCCAAAGCAAACCTGGAATTTCTCAAAGACTCCAGAATCATCTTGTGGTGATCTCCAAATGAACCAACCCCACTCAATGCGAATATCGAGTTCCAAATTCGAGTACACATGAATTTGTCTTAACGTCAATTTACCTTCGAACAGTGGGTTTATCGTACCCGGACACACTCATTTTCCTGATCCTTTTAATCGTGATTCAACATGACCGGTGTGAAATCTGCACTTCCCTCTGGAATCAATACCAAAGCAGACAAATAAAATAGCACAATCTAAATGTGGATGTAAGGCAGAACAAACATCCAAGCTTTCACATGTCTGCCGTCAAAACTGTTGCTGGTAACTGACGTACACAGAATGAGCAGAGTGATATTCCTTATCCAATGTTCCATAGAGTAGAAGAAAAGAAGATGAGGGTGGTTGCAGCCCTACATACACTAACACTTCATGTAATTTCGGAAAGAAACCCACAAGGTAAAATTCACATCAGTTCTTGGAAATTCATTCCATTCAAAATTTTCAAGCATTCATATCCAGTCGTGAAACACAGGATAAGTTCAAACATCTTGTATTCATTTTCATTTAAAGAAACTTTTTATTGATACATTATCTTCTACTGCTATGAGAACAACACTTCAAGCTGATATATATATATATATATATATATATATATACAATTTATAAAGCTGAAAAATATCAAAAAAATTAATATATGATAATGAAAAATATTATAAAGTAAAGAAGGAAATAAAAAAGATGAAATCCCACTAACTACAAGAGAAAGAAAAAGAAAATAGTGTAGGAATCAACTCCCGGAGCAGTACGATTTACCATCAGCTAGATATAAAGAAAAATCATTAACCGCCAGTTCACGTTTATATAAAATAAAATTGGAAGGAAACCACATATAATAATGTAAATTAAATGATAATATTTGGCAAAAGAGCCCCAGCTTCACTCAAAATCAAACTGAGTATCAAAAGTTCAACTTCTGTTTTTTTTTATAAACTAAGACATAACATTACTTGAGAAAACCATTGAATTAATTTAAGGACAGGGGTATCTTTCCATTTTAAATAAGTAGTTTTTCTTGCCAACAATGCAACACATGGAATTAACTGTTGGTCTGAAGATGAAATACCCTGAATACGATGAGATTCCAAATAGAACAGTTAATGTATTCGGTTCTAAATTAATCTTCCTACCTTTAGAATTTGTAGAAAATAAAGATTTACAAAAATGTTTTAATGAAATTCATGACCAGAACATATGACACCAAGTGTCTACTTCAGTTTTACACTTATCGCCGTAATTGTCCATTTTTGGCAAATATTTTAGATAGTCTCTCCTTTGTTAAATAAGAATGGTGAACAATTTTAAATTAAGTTAAACAGTGATTGACAAATATCAAAGAAGAACTGATCATTTTCAGAAACTGCCACCAATCTTCTTTAACAAAGATCATATCAAGTTCTCTCTCCCAATTTTGTAACATCTTTAGTGAGAGGTTATCTTTTTGAAGTAAAAATAAATTATGAATTCTACCAATGTAAACTCTTACTATAGGATTCATATTCAAAATAGCATCCATCAAATCAGATTATTCTATATATGGAAACTTAGATCAGATTTTTTGTAGAAAGTGTCTAACCTGAAATTATTTCAAAAAGTCTGTATGCGAAAGAGAATATTTGTTAATTAACTCTTCAAAAGTCATCAATCGACCATCACAACATACATCCGGAAATAAACAGATCCCCTTATTTCTCCATAATAGCAAAATGGTTTCAATTATTGAAGGTTTAAATTTTTAAAAAAATGGATATAGAGAACTAGACAATTTAAAATGTTTAAAATTTAAAAAATTGAGAAATTGAAACCAAATCCGTAAGGACTGTTTAATAACAGGTAGAGAGTTAAATTTGGAATTTTAGAGAATTGTAAAGGTAATGGAGCTACTAATAATGAGGTTAAATGATATTGTTTGATAAATTTTAATTCTAAATTAATCCAAGCCGGTTTTTGGCTCTTGTCGAGTCAGTATAGCCAAAAACATAATTGTCGAATAGTAAGAGCCCAATAATATAATCTCAAATTAGGAAGTGCAAGTCCTCCATCTTTTTTAGATTGTTGTAAACGATACATGTTAATTCTTGGTCTTTTATTGTTCCAGGTAAAGGATGAAATAATAGTCAATTTGATCATATTTTTAGTTAAAATGATAGGTATATTTTGAAAAATATATAAAAATCCCGGTAAAATCACCATTTTTAAGGCATGGATACGACCTATTAGAGAAAGGATCAGTGGGTTCCATCTCGAAAATAATTGTTTCATAAAGTCCATTAACGGAAATACATCAGGTTTATAAATATCTTTACGTTTGCTTAGTAATTATAATACCTAAATATTTAAAAATATTAACAACTCTAAATGGAATATTGTTATATATGAATACAGAGGCATTTAATGGAAGTAATTAACTTTCATTAAAGTTTAGCTTACATCCTGAAAATTTTCCAAAATCATTTAGTATTTCCAGCTGATTAGGAATAGATTCGTCAGGGTTTGAAATATAAACCAAAAGATAATCTGCGTAAAGAGAAATCTTATGTATATTCCCATTTATAGAGATACCAGGAATATTTTTAGCTTCACGAAGTACTATGGCCAAAGGCACCAGAACAAGATTAAATAATAAAGGGCTTAATGTGCATCCCTGTCTAGTACCTCCTGAAAGTGAAAAAAGAGGACCCAAGATTAGTCGCAATAAGAGTAGCAATAGGATGCTTATAGATCATTTAAAATTATTACCAAAGCCAATTTTTTTAATACCTTAAACAGATATGCCCACTCAACTCTATCCAATGCCTTATCTGCATGAAGAGAAATAACACTTTGGGGTTTCAGATAGTGATGAATATATTTTGTTCATCAGTCTCCGACCATTGGATAAAGAGTAACGGCTTATAATATTGCCTATTTCATTCATAGAAGTAATTTTAATTAATTGGTTTTCCAAAGAGTTAGCCATTATCTTGCAGAGAATTTTTGCGTCCTCATTTAACAACGAAATAGGTCTATATGATGAACATTCAGTAGGATCTTTATCTTTCTTAAGGATTAAGGATACATATGCTTCATGAAAAGAAGAAGGTAAATTACCCTTTTCAAAAGATTCATGAAATATTTCCAAAATATATGCAGAAATAATTTTTTTCTTCTTTTTGGAAAATCCTACCGAATATCCATCAAATCCAGGAGTTTTACCTGATTGCATTGATAACAAAGCTTTCTGAATTTCCTGCCCAGTAATTGGAGCAGCACGCATCTATTGATCTACAACAGTAAGTTCAGGTAATTTAATCTTATATTTAAAAAATAATTTATTTTGGATGAACCTGCAGGAAATTGTGATTTATAAAGATCAGAACAAAAATCCTGAAAAATATTATTAATGTTTTCATGATTACTTACTAACTCCCCATTCTCTTTACGAAACTTAGAAATTTGTGTTTTAGCTCCAGCTGCCCTTAATTCATATTTGAAGCTGAAAACTCGCTGTGTATGTTATATCCTCGCGTCAGTATCATGCCTGTTTCCTAAACATTGAGCATCCTGACTGTTCATAAATACGGAAGAGGTGCAGTGGAGCTGTATTGTTTCTGTTTTATGCTGGCAGGAGATGTTTGGAAGTAGGCTACCTATCGTCGTCATAATCATACGGAGATGCGTTTATCAAGAAACTAAGGTAAAACATACGTCTGTGTAGATTATTCCGCACTCTGAATTCTGATTCTGATGATGATACCCGGTGGCGTCGATGAAAGTTTTGTTTTAGGATTCTTCTCCCTAAAATTCTGATCATTAAATCTTTTTACCCTCTGACGTTAAACTAAGTATAATCACTCGATGCATAAATTATGCAATTAGCCAGGTGGGCATTAATCACCTTGTTCAGATGTCACACTTTTTTACTCAATGCAATCGGGATTCCTGATAGCATGGTGCAAGTTTTAACAGCGGGCAGGAAATGGAACAAAAACCCACCGGAGACACAATGACCTGGTTTGACTAACCTTTTTCTTGATCAATGTCAGAATAATCCTGCAAGGAGACATGATCAAGTCTTTGCTTCTTTTCTGAAGTTAGTGTGGGTAAGTTCTTAAATACCGATGTTTGCACAGGAACTGATGTGCGTGAGCAGATTTCCGATTTGGACAATGATATCTGCAGGGGATAATTAGTTGGACCTGAATTCATGGCGTAAAAGGGAACAAAATGATTCCCAGATGATGTCAGACTGAGTAACATGAATGTATCCGGCAGAATGAAGAGCCATATTATGGATTGTCTTCTGCTCACAATGTCCAGATCACAAATATTCACATTACTGTAATTCCGGAATGCTCTTCGCCTAATGCGGCCACCAAGAAATACCTAAACTTTATCATATATACAGAAATATGAAAACAAATACACCAAATAACAAAGATAACTTTTAAAGCAACAACATGGCATCCAGTGTCAATTCAAAATCCCATGAAATATTCCTAACTATTGGCAGAGGTTGAAGTGCATACAGATGGAGGGAATGTTCTCCAAGAAAACGGGATCTAACTCTTTAATGCAAAGATTGTCACAGTTCTTGCTGTTGCTATGTAAATGATAAATGAGCTTTTAGTAATCACTGTCTTATTTCTCGCTTGCCAAACCAGTAACCCTCTCCTTTGTAACAATACTCTGGATCAATTGTTTATCAATAAGTTCTACTGTACCCATCCGGATCGGCAGAGGCCGTCGGGGACCGGATTTGGAGTGTGATGGTGGTAGGGTTTCAGTCAGGCCTTCTCACGTTGACGTATCCTATCTCCAACCTGCAGATAGAATTCACTAATTCACTTGCCACTCGTTCCATACACATGAACTAGGCCTACTTAACCCCAGATCTCAAACACCATCCTTGTTCACTCATCGACCAGTCGGCCTAAACCAGTTTCTGGCTTTCACTCGACCTGCATAACGATAACCTTGTTGCAAATGGCTTTTAATTTCCCTTGTCCAATGCTTTTTGCCTTCTAGTGTTATACTGCTATTATATTATATTATTTTGCGATCTGTTATGGAAGTTATCGTTCCCCTGTGAATCCGCTCCGCTGCTCCGATTTTTGCTATAGCCTCCTCTGCATTTCCGGACAGACTGAGCGGCAAGCGTTTTAAATAGAAAAGATATTTCTCCAGTGACATTATAGCCACCCGTGCAATGACGTGAATTATTTTCCATGAAATGACGTGAAATATTTACCCTTGATTTGAGCAACAGTGGCGCAAAATCTGAGGATAAATGCTCCTGTTAATAGATATTTTTGAATTACACACAAAACTTCTCAGAACATGAATGAAAGCGTCGCATGGCAGATGTGATCACATTTAACGGAGAATAAAGTTGTAATTAAAGGAAGAACGCAATATGTCGTTTTTCTTCTTTAAAGGAAATAGAAAAATTGTCAATAATCACATTTGTGTTTACTTGTTCTGTTTTATTTGTGTTTACTTGTTATGTCTGAAATGCGTACAGAAAACTGGCAGCAGTGGCGTTAACACAACTGTGTTTTTGCGAGTTTAGCTGTCGGCAAGTGGGTTCCCTCCAGTATTCACTGGGTCAGATCACCGAATGAACGACAGGTATTCTTTACAAGCTATCTTTCCCTGATTTACTTGAACTGGCTGGTCAGTAGATTGCATGTCCTGATACTTTTTTACGGAGTTCAACACTTCCAGGGTGCGTTATTTTATTGAGAAATCAGAAAGGAAAAAGTAATGGATTTTAAAATATTTTCTTTACCACAGAACCCGTACATGACTCCACACTGCAGTTATACAGAAGAAAAAAAAAACTCTGGAATACGGGACCTGATGCTGCTCCCTTGGATGCCAAGAAGTAGGGTGTGAGGACACGTTTTATCCAGGTCATCAGTCCCGTGCTTCCAACTGGCCTTGCATATATTGTCAATCAAATAGCCTCAATTGTAAACGTTGAGATTTTGCATAATTTGTCCTTCATAAAAGATGACAGAAATCCAACTGCCGCAAGTGCCCGAAATCGGAAATAAAGCACAACTCAGGTACAGAATCGCAGAAGGTATTAATGCTCTATTTCTTAATGTAAACAGTCTTAGCAACTGATGTAGAAACGGCGTTCCAAGCGGTCTGTGCCATCTAAGCAGTCCTCATTTTTCCCCCTTTGGATCTTACGCCGTTAAAGCCTTCCTATCCATGGACTGTCCAAATTCATTTTGAATGTTGTGGTAGTGTGTACGTCAAACACATCCTCGGGTACCTCTTTGCATATACTTACCCACGTAACTTGCCAAAGTGTTCTCTCCACTTCCTATTAATTTTCACTCGTCACTTTAAATCATTGTCCGTTAATAAAATATTCTCGAAACTGTTTGTCACTGGTAAGTCTGCAGAGACAGCCGTATTATTAGTATGGGCAGTGATGGGCCTCGATTACCAATGAATGAATATTTCTCCTTATCCAGTGTGTCACACCTGATATGAACACGAAAATATCAACAAAAGCCAAGATTCTATATCTTTATGTAATCTGATCTTTCGGACACTCGTTAGTGCATTGACTGTGCAACCCACTCCACTGAATGATAAGTCGCACGGAAATTCTGTCCACATCTATAAATGCCGTTAATGATTACACATTTGAGGTATTGATTCTGAAGTTTTTTTAATTTCTGTGTTATTAGCATTTTATGTGCTGCAAGGGAGGGGGCATTGACAAATAAATACATAAGCAATATGTTCTGATATGCAGTTACATTGTGATCATTGATTGCAGGGCATTATCGCTAACAGTGCGATTGTGTTAAAAGGCATAGATTTGTCAAGAGGGATATTGACATGGCTTTATCGTCATACATATTGTCTTCGCTGTGTTCATCATGGGGTTGAACAAACAATGAATTTACCAGTATTCGTGCAGATGGCTTGAATAAGCAGTCATGTTCTCTGTGTTAGAGATCGTGGGACTGAATGAAATGTGATACTAACATTGCAGATTTGAGAGATCTGTACAAAGAGTGACATTATCCATGTGATCGGTGGCATGTCAGAGTAAGCATTGATGTCAGAGTAAGCATTGAGTAAGCATTGATTACCCCCTGTGGTAAGGGGTGTGCATGTAGACCTGTGACAGTCCTGTTCATTGCAATTCTGGGTCCTTGGAAGGAGGGAAATTACTCCAGTTGTTCCTCATAGCCCAGAAAGGGAATCAAATTATCAGTCTCGTAAATATAATCCTTCCCTATCCATCAATTAATCAATCAATCAATCAATCAATCAATCAATCAATCTATCTATCTATCTATCTATCTATCTATCTATCTATCTATCTATCTATCTATCTATCTATCTATCTATCTATCTATCTATCTATCTATCTATCTATCTATCTACTTATGAGCCTAAATATTTATTTATTTGCGCCAAATGGCGATGAACTGAAACTCTCTTTCTTTGAAATAGCTGTGGTTACATTTTCTACGGAATATGCTGAATTATAACTGGAAAACTGGTGTACACTTGTAATGATTGTGAAAACCCTGCAAGGTAAAATCTTGGCAGAATATCAATTTGTTATGTCTTAGCAGATTTCGTTTGTTGTTTTATTTCTGAATCCTTTTTATTTATTTTTTTGTTGG
This sequence comes from Hypanus sabinus, assembly GCF_030144855.1. Classification (NCBI taxonomy): domain Eukaryota; kingdom Metazoa; phylum Chordata; class Chondrichthyes; order Myliobatiformes; family Dasyatidae; genus Hypanus; species Hypanus sabinus. The sequence continues at coordinate 353,498 of NW_026780141.1, forward strand.
TGTTCGATGTCCGACATTTCCGGTGATCAACTAACTTTTGAGGAAGAACTTCAACGAGAAAAGGTCGTTGCACTGGGGCAGTTCTACTCTCTCGGCCTCTAAACTCCTGGTGCAATGAGTGTCGAGATTGGAGACTTCCCCGGCTGCAATGGATAACCATGACGCCCTTTGTGCCTTGTTTTGCCCTTCGCTCTTCATGAAGCGTTGCTAGATTGCTGGATCTTGTAGTTGATCTCATCCGCCCAGTCCGGAAAGTAGCTTCACATGCTGGGGTAAGCAAATTCCTAGCTCACCGGGATTCAAGTTTGCCGGCTACCTTCACCTAGTTTAGCCACGCTGTAGAAGCGCCGTACCAGGGGTTGCCATTCTCGGATGCAAACAGTTACTCGGAACCAGCGGTAAGAGCTGGATGTCAGGAGAGGACTAGAAGTGGTGGAGTTGCCTCTTGGTAGAGTACGACAAACCCGCAACCAGAAGTGCAAATAAGTTACTGTGTATAGCGTTTTAAAATTAGGCGTCTTGGAGATTTCATTTCGGCACGAACCTTGAGCTACTAATTTGAGCACTGCGGCTGGACAACAATGGACAGAATGAACAGTGGGTTGGCGACTTACCGACAGTTCAGAGCCGGGCGTCAGATTTCCACGACTCATCACCGGTGAAGTTCGATCTCTCCATAAGCAACACCATTTCCATTATTTGAAGTGAAATTGCAGAAGGGATTATTTGTAGTGAAATCATGAAATTTCATGCATTTGTTATAATTTAGTGGTTTATGGAAGAACAGACCTGAGCGTCGACTTTCGATTGTCTGGTCAGTTGAAACAGCTTCTGATCTGGAAAAGCGTCCACTGTCGGTTCAGAAAGCCGAACGTGTTGAAACTATGGAACCATGGCAATATCGGCACCAAGGTAATTGACAAACGAAATAAAAAGCAACATGTAGAAATTGTAGGGTATCTGAAAAACTAAACGATCAGATGCTTGAATCCTCAATTCTGCAAACACATCTCAGACGAAAGTAGCATCTGTGGTCAGTAAAAGTGCATACAGTGCAGCGGAACAAAAGCAAGATTAAGACGACAACGTACATATAGTGATCCTCTCCAGTACCGTACCAGGGATAGCGATCGCTACAATTGTAGGATAGAAAATGCCCGCGATGTAGAAAATCGCTGGATATCCCATATTCCATCAGAGGCAACGTTCAGTTGTATGGGACATTCCAACTGCACATATGGGCCGGTGATCGGTTTTACAGAGTTATATGCAATTCAGAGCAATTCCACTGAGGCAGTTAGTGTGAATATCATATCAGTCGCAAGTGGGACAACCAGCTACACAAACACTGAGATTAAAGTGTTTTTTCTTACTCTGTCAGAGTGCCATGAATTCGGCTCCCCAAGGGATGTTACAAGTTATTACATTTTAAGCAAAAGTTAATATGAACGTTGCCAATGTGTTTTCTAAGACATCTGACGTCAGCTGCTGAAATGGGACATTTACTGATCAGTGTTGTCTCTAACATATACAATCATCCTGAACAAACAACATGAATAATGAACATCAAACAAATTTATTTTGTCACATTCATCAGAGCATATTCGCTTCTGCCGATGAGAGCCGGACATTAGACATTAGCTCAGCAGGTGAAATGGGGCACAATTTATAGAAGAGGAAGATGGGATCAGTTTTTCTGTCGCTTGCTCCATTCATTTTGAGTCATTTGATTGATGGTCACAGTATCACCTAATGACATGTATCACAATTATACACGTTGCTCTTCCGTGTATTTCAACGAGATTTAGATGATAATTGCAGGGACCTTTGATAATAAAAGGTTACGCGCTAGCACGAATTTAGCTGCGGCTTGTGGACGGTTTAATAAACGTTCTTATCTATATTAACAGAGAGTGGATGGTTGATTCTGTGACTTTGACAAGTCTACTGCAAGGATTGGTGTTCGGCCCGTTGTTATTTATCATGAAAGTTAATGATTTAGATGTCGATTTTGGAAAACTGAATCTGAAGAATTGCGGACGTCTGCCAGGTTGGGGGCTTTGTTCCAGCCAGGAACTATATTCAATCTAGTAGCTTGTTGTTGACCGGCTAGGAAGTGGGCTGAAAATGGCAGATGACATTTAATACAGACAACTGTGAGATCGTCTGCGTTGCGAAGAAAGATTCAATAGCTTAAAACGCACATAGTTTTAGAATCTCGTGTGCAGTATTTAAAAAGAGACCTGAGGACATTGATCGATATTTCCAGGAAAGCGGCATCATAGGTAGATCAGGTCGAATTGAGCTCTAATCACATTAGACTTCGCAGCTAGATCACGGAGAACAGGAGTTGTGACGTTACGTTGAAGCTGTACAACACATTGGTGAGGCCGTACGTAGAACATCGTGGGCTCCTCCGGCCACCTACCAACAGTTTTGAAATGTCAATAAGCTTCAAAATGTGCAAAGATAATTTCAAAGGAAGAGTTCGGAGACTGATTACAAAAGTGGCAGATTAAATAGGTTAAATAGTTTATTTATTCCTTTGAGAGCAGGAAAATGAATTCAGATTTTGCAGAAGAATACAAAATTGTGCGGGTTACAGATAAGGTGAATTTCCGGAGATTTTCCCCGTCCTGTGAGGAATCGAGACGCAGGCTGAAGTGTTTGTGCTGAAAAGTAAAACATGAAAAAGGTGAAGCCTGTTCAGTCAGATGTCGAGCGAGTGTACAAGGATGATCACAGGGTGTTATCTGGATTGGAGTGTTAGCCTATTTCTCTGTATTAGTAATCTATGACTCCATCACTCTCTCTGTTCCATTTCTCCATTCAGTGTCTTCTCCTTTTCCAATTCGTCACCAAACTCTGTGCAGAATGGAAGTTGCGTTCAAGCTCACCTTTCAATCTAATTTCCTTGTTTTTGCTGTACAAACTGCTCTGTGCCTGCTGTGGAACTCGCACGATGAGCGGCCCTCGGATTATTTGAAAAATAATTCTCGCCACTTCCAGAGTGGGCTTGTATCAATCTGCAGCCCTCGGCTGCCTGGAGAAAGCCTCACACGTGTATCTGTCGTGGAGCTGATATCGATGTTCGGCCCACCGCCCATTGAAGGATGATTCACCTCTCCTTATCCATCTTGGATCTGATATCGATGTGTGGCTCTCGACTCGTTTGAGTGTATCTCAGCGTTGACAACACGTTTTCTCTTCTAACAATTTGAATACCATTTGTGAGGCAGACTGCGCCACTCTGACATTGGATTGAACTTTTGTTGTGGATTATATTTATCCCTAAATCGTAAACGCTGCCATTATTTGCGACAATAGTTCACTTCAATTTCTATTCCGCCATTTTATTGTTAGCAGGGTCAGTAATCAATCAATCGGGTTCATTAATCAATACATCAAAGCTCGTACTGGTTTTGTTCATTTCAGCGATACTTGCGCTCTCAACAAGGAATCATTTATTGTCGGTCCCCAATTGCTCCGCCGATGGAAAGGATTAACTTCTCTTTTGCAGGATTGCAGTCTTTCAAGTTGCGAATGTGAAGACGTTGGGAAGAACAATGACGGACGGAGATACATTTCCCCGCAAAACCTGTGAACTCTTAGGTGGTGAGTTTCACTGCAACCGTGGTTGTCGTTCCGGACGCCGGATGTCCGGAGGAGCATCACACACGTTAACACACAGCAGAGTGAAATATGATGAAGCGGGTTTCCTTTTACTGAAGGCATCCAAACTGCTATTGACTTGCTGAAGATTTATTTTACCGTAGGTGTGATGTACTCCCTCATATTCTTGTTGCATGGCATGCGTGGAAAGAAAGGATAATTTTAAAGGCTAATCACCGAGCACGTATGAATTTTGGCCTGTTTTTTTCAAAGCAGTTTGCAAGTCAACATCTGGGATTCAGTGGGCTTCATTATTATAGACCGACAACCGATCCAGTTCCATAGGAATACTGGGAATTATTTACATTTGCATTCGCAAAAAGCATCGATTTTAGAAGGTGAATGCGAAACAATGGCACAGTATTTATCAAGGCGGTGACCGAATCGCCATTAGGTCTCGCCATTGTGGGGGTTGCCACACCGAAATATCCCGATATAACTATCAGATCTGGAAGGACTGATTGTTGTGATCAGTTATTGGTGACGGTGGAGGTGTAGATGCAGGTAGGTACTTGTAACGTTTGCCGGGATAAGTGGTATGAAGGAAATCAGTAGTGGATATGGGAGTGAGGTTGACCTGCAGAAACAGCAGAAGGGGCTGTGGGCAGAGTAGGGTAAGTGCACCTTCGTAAGATTCCGTTGAAGACGGCGGAAGTTATGGAGGACGAGATTCTCGTGGTGTGTTAGGTAACAACATGAAGAAGTGTCGTTGACAGAATATCCGTTCAACGCAGCGTCATGGACCCGATTTTACATGATATACAGTTCTCAGGACAGTGATTTACAGTCAATGTACCAACGAGTAACCGATACAGCAGTGAAAAGGATAGCAATAAACCTCATATTTGTTGTTATTTTCGTTCTGATGTCAGGATTGACTCGGTGATTGAGGGGAAATATTCATTCAGTTTTCATTATCATCACTACGTGCTATTTTTACATATCACACCGGCACATTTTTATTTTGACATGTTTAAATGAAATTCGTTGCTCTTTCTTTGCAAGAACTGTTATACTCTTATTTAGCGACTCCGCCACTCGCACGGCTCCTGATGAAGGATTTCGGCCCGGAACGTCGTCACTGCCTCCTCCCGTATATGCTGTCTGGCCTGCTGAGTTCTGTCAGCATTTTGTGTTTTTATTTATTTCCAGCATCTGCAGATTCACTCGTGTTGCCGCACGAAAATAAATCAGGTTTCATCATGTTCGCTAGGTTATATATATATATATATATATATATATATATATATATATTAAAATACCCTGTGTTTATTGTAAACAAATTGGAAGATAATTAACTATCCAAAAATGTACTGAATGTTGATAAAAATGTGTTTTCTCTTGCTTCAAGCAAGCTGTGTATAAACATTAAGGGAAAATTATTTCACATCAGTAATTAGAATAATTACAGTCGAGATGAGATGCAGTTAACCCGTTATGGTGTGGCACTTGCTCAATTACGGAATATGCTCAGTTGTGGGATGGTTTACTCAAAAATTGAACATTTTAAAACATTTTGAAATAATTTGTAAATACATTGCTGGAATGAGAAAAAAACGTAAAAAGGCACAGAATGAAGTTGATCTTGTCAGATGTGCAGTAATCTGAAACACAACCGAATGAATGTGCACAAACTGTGTATCTAGTAGGCGCATTCACGGTCATCTGTCTGAACGGCTGGGGAGGCAATACCTGGATTTAGTTTGGGCGACAGCAGGCTCATTTACTGCAATGCTGAAACGTCAGAACTTTTAAAAACCTGGTTTATAGTTCATAGAGACACATCCGTTCTAAAAGCAGAACGGTCCGCGCTTTACTAACATGTCACTGACCACGCTGATGATATAACTGCTTCTTTTGAAGTAACACTGAGCTGAAATGATAATATCACTACTAGCCAGTCTGACAGCATCATTACTAGTCCTACTGACTGTCGTTAAATCCTACGGAAAATGTTTTTGCTTCTTCAGCATCAACTGTTCAAAGTGATGACGTCCCGGTATAGCCTCGCCATTCACTGAAATGCATTCATCATCTCTGCACAAAATTCAGCTTGTGGTCATTGAGACAAGTCCCCCAGTCTCAGATAATCTGTTCGGGCGACAAAGGTACGATTGGTAGCTACGATAGCCCTCCCGTAGTGCGGCACCAGGGCCTTGACCGGCAGGTCTTGCACTATAGACACATCCGAAGGGAAGGCCAAGGACTGTTAACCATGACAATTATAGTAGCATAGTTTGGCATAGCCATTGCAGAGAAGTTGTGTCGATCGTGAGCTACCCGGGACCAATGAAAATACATCTTCCACATTAATGGATTAGAGTCGACAGGTCAACGCAGAAACTTGATCATGTGATGTTTTGCTCTTACTGACTGACAATTCGTCTGCGGATTATGAGCAAAACAAAACCTAACTGAGGCGAGGAAGATCAGGTACATGAAGGCTTGGAAAACAGCTGGACTGTTGGAAAGTTAGAAATGCATCACTAGGCATTCGTACTGAGCAGAAGGCGTTATGATCGCCAACATTTATTCATCACCTGGCAGATGCAGATTCCGTAGATCCAGTCGAGTGAAGGGTGGACAACTTTGAGTGTTTTACTCGGGCGCCGACTGGGGTCTGGAATGGGAGAATGAAGCTGCACCGCGTTGACTGAGTAGTCATTCATGGGTGGGTTTGATGAGGAGTCAGATCGAGCTGACGACCTCGAGGAGAGGTAAGGCCCGCAAGGAGGTGGATCACGGTGCGCGTTGTCCGAGAGGAGACTGGGTGCAGGACTTTCATTTTCTGAAGGCGATAGCCAAGTCGTGGTGTTCGTGTGAGAGCGGGCTGAGGTCGATGGTTTCATTCGCTCCACGTGTTTACCAGATGTCAACTGAAGTTACAGGCCGGTGGGTTAACAACTCAGCAGCGAAACGGATGGACAGGCGAAGTGAGGATCGTAGGTGGAGAGGCAGGAGAAACCCAAGATCAGAGGGTGTTGAGTGAGTCGATAGGGAGGAATATGATGCTCATGTGCAAAGGTTGCATGCGCGCCCTGACCAGCCCATACCCACGGGTGGGGGGGGGGGTCCGGCAATTGCCGTGATGTTGAAGGGGTGAGAGAGCGGCTCCTTAGAGACACCAAGCTGCACGCGCAGGGTCCACAAAAACAAGTCGCTGCTTTGTTGGAATTCACCAGAGCTGACCAGGAATATTCATCACGTTATACCGTTCAACGAGGGCAAAACGGTAAGCGTGTTCGATATACGTGGAGGCCTTTCACCTGTCATGCTGCTCTCACTGGTTAGACAGGACGCAAAAGAGCGATAAATAGCTAACTGGATGCATAATTGGCTTCACGATAGAGGAATGATTTTTTTTCGGACTACAGAGCACAGATGAACGATATGCCTCATGTATTCGTGCTGGATTTATTGTTTTCTGTCTTCTAAATCAGCATGCGGGAAGGTAATATACATGCCACGGACCGACCGTTTTGCAGTTGTTACCTGTGTAGCTGATATGTTGGACTCTGAATAGAGTCATCAAGTATCAAAGTGGGATTTTGATCAGCTTTGTAAGTGGAGCGAGGTGTGTGAAATTGGGCTTATTTCGGAAAATTCCGACGTGCTGCATTTGGGAAAGTCGATCAAGGTGAAATATCCACTATAAACAGTTTGTCCCAAGGGGCTGCTGTAGAACAGAAGGAGTGAAAATCAACAGTAATCTAGAAACAGTAGTGCAATAGACAAGTAGACAAGCCTTTTCTGTTTATTTTTTAGCGAACATTAGAAGGGTTTTTATTGTACTGAACATAGTGCAGCAGTGATTTATCAACTTGTTTCTTGGACACAAGGAATTCCAACGTGAGAGAAGTTGGACAAGAAGGACATTATTCTTTGTAGATGAGAGCCATCATATGAAGGTGTCTAACACTGCGAGGAGTATCACAAGGGTGAATGCATTCAGTCTTTTTCCCGTAGATTTCTGTAATCTTCTATAAAAATGGCAATAACATCAGTCAGAAGCAGAAGAGGTTCGTGCTGTGAAATGCTTAGGAAGATTATACGCCGAACGCTGGAAATTCGATCGAGCTTTGATGGGCGTCCTGGTCGTCCTGGACAAAATGGACTGATTTCAAACTATCTAGCACCATGAATGCATTTAATCACGGCGGACGAAAAGGCCAATTGGACACTGTTACTGCTGTCGTCTTTCAATCCAGTAGTCCATTTTTGTAATTGAAACAGAAAGTAAATGGTGCAAGGATATGTTAGCACAACTGCGCGGTTGAGTTGCTGAGTCTGTCAGATTCGTATCCTCCCGTATTCGATGGTCAGTGATGTAAGAGTTCAACAGCACCTGCAACTTTAGGCATAAACCGCCTCCCTCAGCGAGACACGGAAAGTATAAACAGTCATTCTGCACTTGTTGAATGTTTTGCCCATTTAACTTCGTGTCGACGATTTCATCCATGTTTCAGGATCGTTCAGTCGCAGTAATTATGTGCAGGGCTATTAGTTCGTTCTGCCAACCCTTCAACTCACAGTGAACTCACAAAGCGGATGCGACTACGCGATCATAGGGACTTGTGATGTAACTGTTTGTATTCGTGCACATTCAATACTGTGAGATAGTGGTTAGAGATACTGTCAGTACCTCCGTCTTTTTGTATATTTCCCCCGAGCTGTCAGTCTATAGTTTTATATTGCCATGTGCCCCTGTCTCTAGTTTGTTACATGGCTGCAATTGCAAGGCAAACCATGGACAATTACAGCCATTGGGGCCCATAATGTTGTGCCGACTATGTAATCTGCTCTGGAGTCTGCATGGAATTTCCCCAGCGCTTCCTTTTTAAAGCTCCACCTACCTAAAAGGCTCTAACGCCAATAATAATGATCGAAAACCCACCGCTGACCAACCCCATCATTGTTGTACACTGACCCCTTACCAGTCTGGTTTTCAGTCGTTTCCTCCATTAACCTTGGCCCAGAAGTTTTCTGAGAGTTGATGGAATAAAGAGGTCTCGACGGAGGCTCTAACCTACTGTGAATAATTAATAAATCACAAGTAGTTCGTCCATGCAGAAATAAATATTTCCTTGGGCTGCAAAGAACCCATAATAATTCTTAAAAGCCACGCCTTTCCGCGCTGACCGCTGAGTCGTCTTAACTTGATGTTTTACTTGAACGTTGTTTCTCCCAGGAATTGCCCCGACGTTGTTGGTTTCAGAATGCCGGTTTCTTCGGACGGGGCAAGTGGACAGGCCTGTATGGGACGAGGAAAGGGGAAGGCGATTATTATCTGAGTTAATGACGTCTCTTCATTTCATCAACAGCAAGCGTGCTAAAAATGATCGTTCTCTCCCAAGGGGTTCTGGTCTGTCCGAATGTATCTGAGTCTGGATGATTATCATTGCAGTATCAGATTTACTTGCGATCTGCAAGAACTTTTAATTCCCCGCATTCAACGTACCCCTCTGAATTACACGACCTTCCTTGTCGCCAATGTACATCTGATGGTAGCATACAGTCCGCTTCCGCTTTGACCGAAATGTTGCCATAAGTTGGCACACGTAAAAGAAACGAACTGTAGAGTGAAAGCTTAGAGAATATTTGCAGCAGTAACTTTGATCCTGCTTTCTTCGGGGTATACCCACTATTTTTTCTCATTTCCAGCACTGCGAATAATTGGAGATATTTCATGTTTGATTGATTAAGCAGGGAGCCATGAGCTCCGCGGCATTTGTCGCGTTCACGTGACTGGAATTCTGCTTTGGTAGATTTTGAAAGTTTTTTTTTAATATATTGATTTACCTGGTTGATCGCTTTATCGGGCATCTTCTGTTACTCAATGAATCGTACTTACTACCGCTTTCACCATGTATTCTGATCGCGACTGTTTTTCCCCGGTAGATATCATTGCACAAACCGAATATCACATCATGCGCCTGAGTCCGTGTGCAAACACCGATATTTATGCAATTCCCCAAACTAAATACAGAGAGGAGCATCAAACTTTTAAAATGTCTCTTTCAGGTTTACTCTGACATTTTCTAGAAAAAAAGAGTTTGTCAAACCAAATCGTCGGTTCCATTGCATTTCCGCTGTTACAGCAGGCACCAGTCTGTCAGGAACACAAAGAGTGAGGTCAAAGTAACGTGATCAATGCCTTGTGTTTAATTGACACAGTTTATTTGTTGTAGTACAATGATTATAATTATTTTAGTGTAAGAGGAACATTGTTGCATGCACAGGAGGCCGACTTCAAGCCAAATGAGCTCCCTGTGCAGCCAGAATTAGGAGCACGCAGCCCGATTAAATGCAGAACAACATCAACAAGAGATTTATGAGTATTAGGGACGTTATCGACCACGATGAAAACTCGCATCGACTGAGAGTCTTCCCACAGGCCATCACTGGGTAAATATAAAACAAATTGTTCATGATGATTGTTCTTCAAAAGTCATTGGAGGAGTGCAAGGGAATGTGGCTGACAGCACATAAAGCAACCATGGTACAATGATGGAACAGAGTCGATGGGCCGGATGGCCGAAATCTGCTCTGCGGCCTGAAAGCTTTATGATCTGAACGAATACCGCTCGCTAGCACTCACGCCAGTCAACATGAAGTGTTTGAAGCTGTTGGTGTTGGCAACATCCAAAAACTCCCAGAATGGACGAAACGGCATGTGTTCGGTATCATCGTAAGATTGGATGCAGTGTTAGCTGAAGGCTGTGAAATAGATTACGGAATGTACAGACAACAGATTCTTTGTTTCTGTTCCTGCTGCACATATTGGAAGATCAGCAGCCGAAACAATTTCCTGAATGGAACAGAGTAGCCCAATGACAGTATAACACTCGTCTATGATGACAAAGTCTGTGGAGTCTGGGATGGGACACGATGAGCAGTCATGAAACCGAGAGGCAGAGCCTGACAGAGTTTTGCAACAAAATTCATTGATTTTTTTTTAGATCCTCATATCTTCGTCTTTAAACTTTTGCAATTTCGTCTCAGGTTATCCATACCTCATCACAATTGGAATTTTTACTTGAATAATATCAGGTTTATTTTAGCGGAGATACTGGGGGAAATACGTCAGCCTTGTGTAGTATTGAATAATCATTGTACTGGAGCGAGTATAAATGAATGACCGCGGAGATTCATCAGCTCAGAATTCTTTCAGCGATCTCGCGGGAAGCTGCAGACAGGCTGAACCTCACACAGCATGTTTGAAACATTTTACCGTGTGAAGAAGATATGGTACCTGATCATTTCTGTTATTGGCCGGCCTGGTAAGAATATAGATGAACTAACACTTGTGTGTGCGGTCCGTGATCTCATTCAGTTACGTATTGCGTTCTGATGCCGGTGTATCGGTGTGTGCAATGCAGACATTGTGTAAAAATCTCTGTGTTCCCTCAGATGTGCCCATCCCTTTTAATGCGTAGCCTCGGCTGAATATAAACGGACCGTTGAGACAGATGCAGAGTTGAAAATCGGAACGTTGGATCTATTTCAGGCAATTTGGATTTATCAATGTAAAGCTGCTGTTAAAATAATCTCCAACAATCCAGAGCGTGCGGCTCCTTTAACAGGCCAGAAGCTATTTTATTCTATATTAATGGTGCAATATGAATTAAAATCAAACTCAATGGTATTACACTGCATTAAACTGCACCAGATTTGAAGGTAACGCGGGAGGCGAATGCCTGGTGTGAATCAGGGAAGATCCGTAGTGTTCAGTTGCGAATATCCAAATGGGAATGTGAGTAAGGCAGTACTAGCGGGACTGGAAAGACGGAACGCCATCAGAGGCTCTTGGTACATCGATCACGGAGCTGACATAAGTGGTTGCCACTCATCTGCTTTCGTCTGTTTTTTTTTAAATCCCAAAAGTACCTTTGCGAGTTCGTTAATTCTTCTTTCTTTCCCTATCCCTGCATTATAGGCAACGCAACTTCTGAACAAGAATCAGGATGAACATTGCTATACTAAAATTATGAAATCCCTCAACAAACTAGAAACACTTCTCAAAATGCTAAAATCAGCATTAAAAAAAGGACTTCCAATTAATGCATGATATAATGCCGCATTTTAATTCATACTTCGACGCGCATTCAGCAGTTGTTTACCATATTCGCATAATGAAGGCAGGTGACGCTCTTGAGCCAGGCTTCGCAGACGTATCATTCTGTGTCATCTGTAACTACTTCCTCCAGTTCATTCACGTTTTAACATTTGGATATGTTCAGTACAAGGAGTATCGCACTGAAGTATTATCTGGTGGTGTGAAGTATTATGTGAGCTACCTTAGTTCACTGATCTCGCGATGTTGTGTACAACCATTAGACTGTAAAAAATTAAGAAAGCACCGACGAGTTTACTTACAAGATTCTGATCCTTTCGGGGAAATAAAGATAAAACCAAAGACACTTTTAAAGAGTGTGTGGTTCTACAGGACGCAAACTCATCTGTTTCCAGCTGACATTTATTTCCAGTCAATGAACGATGAAGCGGATAGTAAAATACTACTACACAGCACCGTTGTCATGAATTACATTTATTCAAACATACTAATGAGACTATCTCCATTAGAATATTCTTAATCTGACTAGTGCTGACCTGGATACACAATGGGGTCGGTTGCTTCACAGAAGATCGAACAATGCAACAATCCAAACTTACCCTGAGTTAAAATCTTTCGAGGGACACACTCCACGTTCAGCAGGGAGAATTGAATTGTGAACTCTCAGATTCAGATCAGATATTTCACTACTCTGTACATTCTAATGTTCCAGCTCCGGGGAAAAACAATGAATTATGTCTCTCGCTACCTGATGGGTTCAACGCCTCGCAATACCGGATACTGCATGCATGACGGAAAATAAAATCGAACGAACACAGGAAAAGTCGTCAGGAAGAATTTAGTTTTAAGAGTTGTCAGAGATGCAAATGGAAAGGTCCACGTAAGTCGAATTACTTAATTGTGAACTACAGGAATTGTAAGTCGAGGGAGTATATAAAAATATATATTTATATACACGCACCAATTGCATGCTGAAATTGATTTGCTTATTTATTTTCATGCCTTTTATATTATCATGTATTGCATTGAGCTGTTGCTGCTAAGTTAACAAATCTCACCACACATACTGGCGATAATAAACCTGCTTCGGATTCTGGTTCTGAGATTCCCTCACGGCTCTCCATCTTCCAGCGATAGTTTAAACCCTCGCTCCAGACTTCGCATGCAGCAGAAAACCAACGCTGTTAGCATTCAATGTTCAAGTATCATGGTTAATTGGCAATTTTAAAAACATTAGCAAATATTAGAATGTTGAACACTGATTTACCTTGCAGAAGAGAAATTTAATGTACATGTTAGCTCTACTGAAGTTGGTGACCAATCCGAAGACCAGACACATTCATATCAGTAAATGACACATGGCTGCCGCCTGTTGGAATAGTTGGAGTAACATTTGTTCCATTTGTCCAACGAGATCATGAGTGGCAGGCACGTTCTCTTTCATCCATTGGATTTCAGCCGACCGGAAACACATGCAAGTGCAGAAGAAGTGAATCAGCTGCACGAACCTCCTTCTGAAGCTTTGACACAGCGGATAACAAACATCTATAAATCCACCTTGACCGTCCGATTCATCAGACATGGTGGAAATGCTTCTTCAAATCATTCCGTTAGCACACCTGCGCACTGGGGGATGCATTCGCAACGCAAAAAAATGCATTAGGAAATTTGAATTCAATTAAATAAAAAAGAAGAATCAGATTTCACTCCCAATTACTTTGGAAAGTTATTTCCTTAAGGACATGGCAAGTTCAGAAGTTTCAATCACAGGACCGGCCTTTTCCAGGGGAACAATAACTTGACGACTTTCAATGCTCACTGATATGAAAAGGCATTTTCTATTATTACTTATGATTATTGTCGACCTTGTCAGCGATTCCGTATCCTGTACTGTGGGAAATAAATTAAGGGGTAGAACAGTAGCCTGGAAGAACAAGGAACCGGAAACGTAACTGCAGGAGAGCTAACGAGTCCCGAAAATCAAGATTTAAGTTGTTTAATATGTCTACAATGCTGTACTGTATATTCTATCAGATATACATTGGTAATAATTATTTCAGTCAGCATGAATTGTGAAAAAAATTGGAATAAAAGGCGTCTAGCTTTATTGGCATCACACTGACATTCTCTAAATATAGATGTTATCCCTGCAGATGAACTCAAAGAGAAGTTTTGCATTACCACTTGCAGATCTTCCACTCAAATGAACATTCTTCCCTAAATGACAGTTAGCCCCTTTGGCCGTATACGTAGCGACGTAACAGTTTCTACCCCAATCATTTTACCGGGTGATCATGCAAGTGGATATATAAAAAAAGAGCAGCGGGAGCTCCAAACGCTTCCAGTGGCTTCATCATTTCAGAATTATTTTCCTAAGAAATACAAATGAGGCACGGTTTTGTCTGTTAGAGACGGATAACTTCAGTTAGAAACAAGTACGGAAAAACGTTTGGCTATATTTTAAGGACATAATCAAACGTTAATTACAGACGGTCCGTGCAGTAAGACCCCTCAATCAACTCCAAACTGACCCAGTTACCCCTCAAGAAAAACGTTGCTGTTTCAGTTTACAGGAAATAAAATAGGACGTTTTTTTTTACCCAGAACACTATGGATGCTACGCCAATAACGAAGTCAGGAATTTTGGGGGTGCCATTTTTATTTTTAATTTAGTCGTGCCAGTGGACACAAAGCGATCGAATTGTGAAAACGACAGTGAACCACACGGAACAATCAACGGCCACGTGACACAGGACATCGTGGACAAGGCAGAGAGAAGCTTTGTCCAGGAAACTGTGAAGTCCGAGTTTTTCACCCATCTAGTGTAACAGGACATTGATAATCACCTCTATTAGATCCGCGACAACCATCGCCACCAGGTATCGCGTTACACATTTGGAGAGACTGCAGTTTCCTCGGCACAGAATAATAGTTTGCATGAAATAAACCAAAAAAAAAACAGTTAACAAAATCACCGCGTTTAATGAGGAAATATTAAACATATTTTGTCTGTTTAACATAAATACATAGTTAATCAATAATGAATTTTATCACTGGGAGTAAGAATATACCTGTGTTTATGCGGTTTATTTGAAACATCTGAACGCAATCTAAAGCGCTTTACGGTCGCAATGATCACTTCATGTTCCCGGAATGCAGCAGCTATGCAGAATAGTGTTCAAGAATCATCGCGCGCAGACACGGGATCCTTCGGCCGAGTATCTCCATGCCGACCGATATGGCCATCTGATCTGGTTCCTTTTGTCCGTGTTGGTCCACATCTCTCTAAGCCTTTCTCATTCATTGATCTGTCCAGTTCTGTCTGTTCGACAGAAACTCTCCCCACAACTCAGACACGGGATGCCCTGCATCATCCTGTAAATGGAGCCTACATTCTGTTCTGCCATTTCTATAAAGAAGGCAAACATAATTCTACACACATCTCCAAGCGAGTTATCTCTAAAGAGACTGGCAACGTAATGAATGCTCTGGTGGTGATTACTTACAACGGCGGCATCAACAGGTGAAGCTAGCCAGGATATCTTCCTCATCGATCCGGGATCCGGCCACTTTCACTGTTATATGAAAGCCCCATTACAATGCCAGATTCTGAACCCGCAATCTTCCACAGTAGCAAGATTGGTTCTACTTCCCCAGACGGATAACCCATACCTCAGATCAGGAAATCGTTGCACGAACTGAAAACTGGGCGACATTTTTATTATTTCCCCCTGTAATATGCTCCGTAACCAAACACAAGCCACAACTCACAACACAATTGAATGTTGCAGACGCAGCAACTGGTAGCAATATGACAAAAGTAAAATGTTCTGATAGGAAGGTGTCCATGGTTTATTAGCAAAGAACTACCCACTTCGATTCAGGGTTATTGTTTCAATTCTGATGAACAGTGTTGTAAATTGAAACATTGACAATTTACTTTCATTCAAAGCTCTAAAATGTTTAAAGAAAGATTGCGCTGTGTGTGTTTGTGCACTGGATTGCATTGAATAATTATATGAACAAATATCAAAAGTATAGTAGCATAATTCTGAAAGTACCCCGGTTGCCAAGAACAGCTTTCCAAGGAGAAGATATGTTACTTGACCCGAGTCAGAGCTTGAAATAGGTTTCGCATTTTGTTACCTAACACACGACGAGCATCTCGTCATCGGTAAGCTCCTACATCACCAACGTGATCTTACAATAATATGCATACCCTGCCCAACTCACGGCCTTCTCCGCTTTCTGCAGCTGTGACTTTCTATGTCACTCAGTTGTCCACTATCACTCCTTGCTAGCACTTATTCCTACACGTCTGCCTCTGCAGCTTCTCGTTCACGAACGACCATTCCCGAAAATCTGTCCTTCCCGGTCAGACTCTGTGGGTGGACGTTCGGAATAGGAAGCGTCAATAACTCTGCTGGGTGTCTTTTGTAGACCACCCAACAGCAACAGGGACTGAAGGGATGATAGGGAGACAGATTCTGGAAAGGTGTAATAATGAGAGGGTTGATGTGATGAGACGTTTTAATTTCGCAAATATTGTTTGGCATCTCCCGAATGGGAAGTACTTAGCTGTGGTAGAGTCTGTTACCTGTTTTCAGGAAGACTTCATGACACACTATGTAGAAAAGCTTACAAGAAGAGAGGCTGTACTTGACCTGGTATTGTAAAATGAATCCGTTCAGGTGCTGGTCTGTCAGTGGGAGAGCATTTTGGAGATAGTGGTCACAATTCTATATCCTTTACCAGAGCATTGGAGAGGGATAGGAACAGACAAATTAGAAAGGAGTTTAATTGGAGTAAGGGGAAATATGACGCTATCAGGTAGGAAATTGGAAGCATAATTGGAAACAGATTTTCTCAGGGAAATGTTCGGGAAAAAAGTTGCAAATGTTCAGATTATATCTGTGTGGGGTTCTGCGTAGGTACTTTCCTATGAAACATGGAAAGTAGGGTACAGGAACCGTGGTGTACAAAGGCATTTGTAAATCTAGTCAGGAAGAAAAGAAGAACTTGCGAGAGGTTCAAACACCTAAATAATGATAAAAATCTAGACGATTATAAGGCTAGCAGGAATGTGCTTAAAATGAAATTAGGAGAGTCAGAAGGGGCCATGAAAAGGTCTTGGTGGACAAGATTAAGGAAAACCTTAAGGCATTCTACAAGTATGTGAAGAGTAAGAGGATATTAATGTCTCCGTCTGTCTGACTAGACCTTTAATGAGCCCGGCTTTCTGCGGCGCAGACCAGGGCGAAGAATATGGAGATCCTGGACTGCCCAGACATCAAAGTTCCCCTCTCGGCCTCGCGAATGTGGTCCAACGGAATGAGAAGCCGTACATGTGGCACCAAATTGGCTGCAGGAGCTGTCGGGAGATGACGTAATGCGTTATCCAATCGCCTTAGGGGATCCACTACGTATTTGGGTAGGGTTTTCTCCCGAAGATACCCACAAGACAGTGGGATCAGTAACCCTGGATAGGGGCCATACCGGGTACTGTCAGCAGGAGCCAGCTGAGCCTGGGACTCGTGTGAGTCAGCGTCGCCACGACCTGTGGTAATGACATATGGAGCAACTACTCAATACCCAAAGCAAGATCATAAATTGTAAGAGATTAGGACCAATCAAGTGTGACAGTGGAGAACTGTGTATCATACCGGAGGAGACAGCAAAGGTACTTAATGAATACATTGCTTCAGTATTCAGTACGGAAAAAGATGTTGACGATTGCAGGGATGACTTGCAGCAGACCGAAAAGTCTGAGCAGGTAGAGGATGTGCTCGAGCTTCTCGAAGACATCAAGTTGGATAAATCACACGGACCAGACGGAATATACCTCGAGGCTACTGTGGGAAGAGAGCGAGGAGATTACTGATCCTCTGCAGATAATCTTTGCGTTATCAGTTAGGACGGGAGAGGTTCCGGACGATTAGAGAGTTGCGGATGCTGTTCCCTTATTCGAGAAAAGGAGTAGGGATAGTCCAGGAAATGATAGATTAATGAACAGATCAGTGGTTGGTAAGTTAAAGAATATCCTGAGAGTCAGGATTTATGAACATTTGTAGAGGCATAATATGATTAGGAATAGTCAGCACGGCTTTGATAAAAGCAGGTCGTACGTTACGAGCCTAATTGAGTTTTTTTTTGAGGATGTGACTAAACACCTTGTTGAAGCTCGAGCTGTAGATGTAGTGTATACGGATTTTAGTAAAGTAAGGAGGCATGGGATCCAAGGGGACATTACTTTGTGGATTCAGAATTGGCTTGCCCACAGAATGCAAAGAGTGGTAGTAGACGGGTCATATTCTGCATGGACATGAGTGACCAGCGGTTTGCCTCACGGATCTGTTCTGGGAACCCTTCTCTTGGAGATTTTTATAATTGCCTTGATTACGGAAGCAGGAGGATGCATGAGTAAATTTGCAGATGACACAAAGTTTGTGGGTGTTGAGAAGAGCTGTCGTAGGTTACAGCGGGACATGAATAGGATGCAAAACTGGGATGAGAAGTGGCAGATAGAGTTCAACCCAGTTAAGTGTGAGGTGGTTCATGTTGGTAGATCAGATATGATTACAGAATTTAGCATTAATGGTAAGAATCTTGAAAGTGTTGAGGATTGAGAGATCTTGGGGTCCGACACCACAGGACACACAAAAGTGCTCTGCAGGTTAAATTTGTGGTTAGGAAGGCACACGTTGCAGTGACATCATCAATCTTGGGATTGATTTTAAGAGCCGAGAGTTAATGTCGCAGCAAATTAAGACCCTGGTCAGACCCCACCTGGAGTACTATGCTCAGTTCTAATCGCTGCAGGAGGGACGTGGAAACAATAGAAAGGGTTCAGAGGTGAAATACAAGGACGCTGCCTGGATTGGGGAACATGCCTTATGAGAATAGCTTGAGTTAAATCGGCCTTTTCTCCTTGAAGCAACGGAGGATGAGACGTGACCTGATAGAGGTGTACATGTTATGAGAGGCATTGATCGTGTGGGTAGTCAGAGGCTTTTAGCCAGGGCTGAAATGGCAAGCAGGAGAGGGCGGAGTTTTAAGGTGCTTGCAAGTAGGTACAGAGGAGATGACAGGTGTAAGTTGTTTTTGTTATGCAGAGAGTGGTGAGTGCATGGAATGGGCTGCCGGTGGCGGTGGTGGAGTTGGAAAAGATACGGTCGTCTAAGAGGCACCAAGATGGATACATGGAGTTTAGAATAGTAGAGGGCTATGGGTAAAGCATAAGTAGTTCTAAGGTAGGTCATGTTCAGCACAGATCTGTTGGCCAAGGGCCTGTATTGCGCTGTAAGTTTTCTATGTTCCTATGTTTCTACCATCAATCGCAGAGAGCGGTGTTGACAGCCCAGCGCATCTGTGGATGTGAACCTTCCTCTTTGTAGGACATGCGCATCAGCAGATGCGTAAATAGGGCCCCGGAAATCAACTCCAGCCACGCTAATCATAAACTATACTTCCGGCTGGCAAACGGTACCGCAGCATGAAGGACAGGATCAACAGGCTCCGGGAAAGCCCCTTTCAACAGGCCATCAGATTGATCAATGCACGTCGATCTGATTGAATATCTGAAAGTACATTGTATGTGACTGTACATACATGTATACAAAACAATTCTGCACACAATCTTAGTGCTTGGGCAATATCCTACAACACGGATGATAAATAACAGCGCACCTAACACCAATCCCTGTAGCACACTCGTCAAAGTCAAAGTATCAACCACCCACTCCCTGGCCTCTTACGCTAAAACAGTGTTGCTTTCACGTTGTTTTAGTTTGAAGTGTCTGACAACGTACGAAACAAAACCACAACTGAAGAAACAAAGGAATGTAGTGACGTCACTGTTTCATGGGGACATAATCGGCACTTTGGATTTTCAGCACTCTCTTTCAGTGCCAATATAATGCATTGTATTCTATGGTGTTCAATCCAGTTTTTGTGTCAACAAACAGACCAGCCTTGGAAGTAGCTGATAGAACACACATTTTAGTTTCTACGTTTGTTCAAACCGAATATGATTGAAAAATGGTGGTAGAGTTGTGTCATCTCCGGCTGATGTCTTTAAAGTGAAATAGACTGCGTTACGTCACGGTGATGGAATAAAGTGGTCAAGTGATTCACGAGCAGATGTTCTGTGCTTCATACCGGACGGCCGATGCCGCATTTCAGCAGCTGAAGCCTGGTGTCTTGGAAATGACACTGGTAGAGTTCATATTATCTTTTGTTGTAGAGTTAATAACTTGTAACATCACTTGGGGAGACGAATTCATGACACGGATTCAGAGTGAGAAACCCACTTTAATATCAGTGTTTTGTAGCTCGTTGTCCCTTATGTGACTTGTGAAATAACCACACTAATTGTTTCAGAGGAATTGTTCTGAATTGCATATAATTCTGTAAATCCGATCACCGGTCCTCATGAGCGGTTGAAATGCTCCGTACAACTGAACGTTGCCTCTGACGGAACATGGGATATCCAGCGATTTTCTACATCGCGAGCATATTCTATCCTGCAATTATAGCGATTGGTGTCCCTGGTAAGATACTGGAGCTGGGCACTAAATGCATGGTGCCGTCGTCTTGCTTCTGTTCAGCTGCGCTGTTGGGAATTTTACTCCGCACAGATGCTTGCCTCAGTTTCAGTTTCCATCTTTTTCTGAAAGGATATTTTTCCTCTTTTGCTAAATACGTTGTTGCCGATATTGCCATAGTTTCATAGTCTGATCTCGCTCGGCTCTCTGATACGGCAGTGATCGCTTTTCTAGATCGACAGTCTTTTCAGACGTCCTTCCAGTCGAATATCGACATGCAGTTCATTTACTCCTTAATCACTAAATTATAACTAATACTTTGAAACTCACTAATATCACTACAAACCAACCCTTCAGCTGTTTCACCTCCGATAATGGAAATGCTGTTGTTTATGGAGCGAGCGACCGTTCAGCGGTACGTGCATCGTGGAAGTCAGATGCCTCGCTCGAAAGTCTCGTAAAGTCTCCAGTCCATTATTCTCCTCCTGCCGGCATGTGCTGATTAAGCCGGCACACATTGGATTTCGGTGTTTTGCTTCCAAAAAAACTATACCTTACATAGCATTGGAAAAATAGTGTGCCGTCACACAGTTGCAACTACCGATAATTTTGTGTTGTTTTTCTTTTTTTTTTGGATTTTACTGTAGTTAATTTAACGGCGATTGTGATCCTATCCCGGGGAAAATGCGGACTCTCCAAATGCATCACCTGTTACCTGGTTGGAATGGCAACAGCGGATCTGATCGTGGTTCTAGTTTTCGCTTTAGTTGATCAGACCAACAAAATCTACATGTATTGCAGATCCCTGCTCATCACTCCTGTATGCGCTCTGATATTTGTAATTAGGGTGATAACGAGGGACTGCTCTGTTTGGTTTACGGTCAGTTTTACCTTCGATCGTTTCATCGCAATATGTTGCCGGAAGCTACGGGATAGATACTGCACCGAGAGAACAGCGACGGTAGTTATGGTGACCGTGGTTATAGTGAGCTGCGGAAGAAGTGTCCCGTTTTACTTTGCTGTTGAACCTTACGTTTTTATAGACAACATACCGTATCATTGCGCCCTGACACATGAATACGCTACTTTACCCGTGTGGAAAGGACTCGAATTACTGGACAGCATTTTAACACCGTTGCTACCAATCGGCTTAATTCTAGTGTTCAATGGGTTAACAGTAAGACATATCATTGCGGCCAATAGAGTGCGCAGAGGACTTCGGAACAGCAGTGATAATCAGCAGGATACCGAGATAGAAAACCGCAGAAAATCAATGATTTTATTGTTTGCAATATCAGCTAATTTCATTTTATTTTGGATACCCTATGTAGCTCATTCCCTGAAATGGCAATTGGTAAACTACTTGTATGAGGACAGATATTTGAGTTCCCCGGAATATATACTACAGCAACTTGGGTTCATGTTGCTAGTTCTGAGTATGTGCACCAACACGTGTATCTATACGCTAACACAGAGGAAGTTCCGAAAAGAGCTGAAAAATGGCGTGAAGTATGTGTTTACATTAAATGGCCATCTGTGTAGATAACGTCCAAGTCCAATTGCAATTCAGCGGAGTTTTCTAATAAAACAGTTTTAAAAATGAGTATGTCATGAATTCAAACAATCGTTTGCCTGGTCATCCTGAAATTGCAAAACCCACGGAAGGTTGCCTACTTCATACGGTTAAGGTAGGAAACTGGGCAAACATTTAATGGGCTGACGTGATTGCTACATTGGTTGAATTACTCCAAACTATCAAAGAGACTTGACAGACACAGGGGCAGGAATGGCTTCCGGACAGACTCGGGTTCAGATGTTTCAAAAAAGTCGGGTAAAGGGAGTAAAGTGAGTGTCATTGAAACACAGTAGGACAACACTGTTGTTCAAAGGGAGGAAACAGTGGAGAGATTGTCTATTGATAGACTGTGATTAGAGCTCAGAAGCAGAAAGAGAGCAATCACTCTTTTGGGACTATCCTTAGAGACCGCACACTCCGCACACTACGCAAATCAAAACAAAGAAAAGGAGAGAGCGCAAGGACGTGATCAGGAGATATATTTTAAACAGGTGGCATATTAACAGGGTTGCTGTGAGAGGTAAAATATACGTCCCTAATATTCATTGGTACTTCCTCGGGTTAAAGGGTTCAAATATGATGGTATTTCTCAATAAGCTAGCAGGTGTCATAGAGGATCTAGTACCATAAATATCACATAACTCCTCGCGGGTCAACTGGTTGACATTTACTATAAGCATTCAATTTACCATAATCATTCAGTGTGCTTGGAGCTGACAGTATTGAATGTAGTTAATTGGTGGTATCAGATAGGCACTTGGAGCCGAATTTTGGAAATGGTGTGCACCTTGAAATGCGCAACGTGTGATTGTTAATGGAACAGTTGACTGGGGTTCAGTACAGACTTGTCAGCGTCAGGCGAGTGACGGAAGGTAGCCTAAAGTAACCCTGGTTGACAAGAGATATGGAAAACCTCGTCACGAAGAAGAAGGAAAGATACTTATGATTCAGGAAGAAATGATTAGTCAGGGCTATGGAAATTCACAATGTAGCAGGAAGGAAATTAACTGAGCTTAGAAGAATTAGAAAAGGACGTGAGAATACCTTAGAGAGTCGCATTAAGGTACACGAAGAACAGAAGGGTGACGGGAAAAAGGGTGGGACACATCAGACATTAAAGAGGAAACATGTTTCTGGCTTGCGAGGAGGCAGTGAAAGTTTTTAATGATACTTTGCTTCAGTATTCACCATTGTACGCGACCTTGATGAATGTGGATCCAGCGTAAAAAGCCGGATAT
Organism: Hypanus sabinus; assembly: GCF_030144855.1. Taxonomy (NCBI): domain Eukaryota; kingdom Metazoa; phylum Chordata; class Chondrichthyes; order Myliobatiformes; family Dasyatidae; genus Hypanus; species Hypanus sabinus. The sequence goes on from NW_026780141.1 coordinate 376,601, forward strand.
ACCGGGACATGCCTACGTCAAGAATAATGCTTTGGGAAATGTAAAACATTAAAATAAACCATTCACCAGTGATCGACGGTATGTACCCGATATATTTACAGAAAACTGGCGAAGATATTACTGCGCTTTTGGACATGACACTTACAGCTTCACTGTCTACCAGGGAATTGGAAAACATGACATTTACATCTTCACTGTCTACCAGGGAATTGGAAAACGGCAAATGTTAATTCTCTTTTTTAAGAATTGAAATAGGGATAGTCCTGAGAACTACAGGCCAGTGGGTATTCGGACAGTAGTGGGAAGCTATTGGAGAGGAGATTGATGAATATCTGGTGCAACCTATTCAGGATGGGAACAGTCAGCATCGATTGTGGGAGCAGATCGTCCCTTATGAGCCTGATTGAATTCCTTGGAAGAGTGATAAAAGTTATACAGATAAAGACAGAACAGTTAATGGTGGGTGTATTAATAATGTAAGGTGTTTGACCGGTTTATGCTTGGTGGGTACGTTCAGAGGGTCAGACGGAACTGGATCGAGCGAAACCTGGTTGCGTACACTCAATGTTGGCTTATTAAAAGAAGGCAGATTAGATAATCGAAGGAGGGCATTCTGCCTGGAAGACAGTGGCCAGTGATGTTCCACAAGGAAGGTATTCACTTTAGCTCACGTTAGAACTACATCTCCACTCCGCCATTGCAGTGTTCTGAAAGACCGACTGTAATTTGACCTCCCTGCGAAACTTGAATATTTTATGTAATTACCGCTGACGATGTATGAAAAATGCTGAATTTCTGAATGGAACTGCACGCGATATAACCTGATCTCAATTTGCATATTACAGGGCTGATGCTGCAATGATAACGAAACAAATTTATCCAATGGAACCCTCACATTCAACATTTGAACTCTTCAGCTGCATCTGTTGTGCTTTCCAAATTAACCAAAACACAAAAATGCGAATTTCAAATTCCAATTTCAAGTATACGTGCCAACGTATCCTTGAGCAGCGTGTTTGTCATACCCGGAATAGAAACTTTCATATTTCGATCCCTTCAATGTTGATTTCACCTAGCCGGTGTGGAATCCGCGTCTCCCTCTTGAAATCAATACAAAAGCGGACAAGTTAAAGAACAAGTTAAAGATCTAAATACGTAGGTAAAACAAAACAAAAATGCAAACATGCACATTCTTATTTTCAAATACGTTGCAGGTCACCGGCGTATGGAGAATATACAGTTAAATGCCAGTGTGAAATTCCTTATCAGATATGCTAAAGAGCACAGGGAAGGTAAATGATGGTGATAGTGGCCCAGGTACACTAACAGTTTCGGAAAGAAAAAAACCCTCTGAAATTCACATCAGGTGCTGGAAATGTATTCCAGTCAACGAAACAGGCATTTTCAGATAGTCGTGTCGTGTTGTAAAACAAAGGATTAATTCAAACATTCTCTCTCAACACACCTAATAAGCACATGACGGCCTTCCGTTTAGTCACGCACGAATTAAGTCTCTTTATATTTCAAGTGAAGTGACAAATGTCCAGTCCTTCTTCAATATTTTACGTTCTCGATGCATTCACACACTAAACTTTCACAGTACGTGGCATAAGTTTAATTGTTTAACAATTCAGAAAAAGATCTAAAATTAGTATCAGACAATAAGATAAATTTTCTCGTCTAAAGCAAATGGACTCTGAAGTTACGCATTGTCCGTAAATTAATATTCAACCTATTTAAAAATAACGTCACCGCGTCATCAGATCTCCAGCGCCGTCCACGTTCACTCACCTCCAATCTCTGTCCAAGGATAGGATTCAGAGTAAAGAACGTTTTGTAGCGTAGTATCAGGGTTAATAATCCCCATTACCACCAATGAATTAATAGGTTAGCACACTGTACTGGGAACATTGCCTCAACAAAATCCAATCCGGATCTATCGCCATTTACACCTTACTGATGCAGTGAATGTATATTCCTTTAGTACTTTACCTCCCTTATATTCTCACACTTGCACTTTCTTATGCACACGCTAGAACATTTTTACTAAATCTCAATGCCTCACTGTGTGTAAGGACAGATGGATCAAACAATATCATAGACTTTCTAGATTCGTTGGTGCTGCGAGAGACTAAAAGTCGTCACAAATATAATGTTTATTTACTGAGGCCCTTAGAACACATCTATAGGTTTAACGTAAATGCAGTTGAGTGCTTGCCGTTACATTTTACATTTAACGTTCGGTTACAGTTGGTTGGCACATCGAGCGAGATACTCTGTTCATACCCAGAAATAACTCAACGGATTTTTTAATTCCTCACTTGCTTCCTTACTGGTGCATTTTCCGCAAATGAATCATTCAAATCAATTTCCTTTCATCTGCTGTACCTAGACCGTGTACTGCTCTCCAGTGATCAGTTGCCTGGATCAGCTCACTGTGATCATCACCAGGCACTAATGTCCCAATTTCCTGAGCAATATCTCTCAGATGCTGAAACGCGAAGGAAGTAGTGAATGTTATATACTTATTTCAGTTTCCTGGCTCGTTTCCTTACTTTGAGATTTCTGTCCAGTCCCACATGGGGAAACATCCTAGAGCAGTATAGGGTTCTTCGGTTTGTACACTGGCAAGAGCTATTTGGAACGAGGCTACCTATTATGGTCATAACCGTACGGAGCTGCTTCACTACATCCCCTTCCACTTCAAAAAGCAATTTCATATCTCTCTGAGTGGACAGGTTTGTCCTGCAACTTTTCTATCTGGTCTGGAATCTTCTTCTAATCGCTAGTGTTATGTTTCTTTTCTAATAATGATTTAGGAATTACATTCATAATCCGTTTAAATCAATGCAAATTTTTCCCAATACGTCCACTTTGCTGGAAGCTAAAATGCTTCTTATCACTCACTCTTTTCTATAATAAGCTTTCTAAAACTTGTTCAAATGCATCATTATCGATGGTTCTCGCACCCACTTTCTTTGTAAGTTATTAGGTTTCTCCTTACGGTGAACTTCTTTTCTCTTCAAGCCCGGACACCACCTCATGCAACGCATGATTGCTTCTTCTGACCAATTCCCTTGAATTTTAGCCGGCAGCCGACTTTCTACTCAATCCTCAATTAAACATCCTTCTGATCTGGCTTATTTTAAATACCACACGTCACATCGTCCCGTGGGTAATCATCCATATCTTTACCATAGTTTTTTGTTTATATAAGTCCTCGTTACGTATTTTTCCATCAGGATAGTTTTTAAAGCAAGTTGTGAGTGTGAGTTGCAGTTAAGGGTGACATTAATTTCAGAAATTCGGAGTGGGAGAACCCAGTGACTAATGGACAAGAGGAAACGTTAATCTATTGTATCTTGACCCAGTATGTTCATGCACCAACAAGAGGAGAATC
>NW_026780142.1:0-52325 GCF_030144855.1 Hypanus sabinus
AGAGAAATAGAGCATCGCTCTATTTCTGACACACCAGGTGTGTGATGGGTTGCTGTGGAACGATCCTCACTTTCCGTCAGACTCCGTCAGTGCATCTGGGACGGGGTAGAGGAAGCCTGAATCTGTGCCTGACTGGACAGTCTGTGATAGATGATGTAGAGGGAACTTCGCTCTATGCCTGATCCTGTGAATCTGTGACGGGACGTTGTGGAGGGAACTTCATTCTGTGTCTCTCCCCGGGCGTCTGGTACGAGATTCTCTGTGTCTTGACTCCGGGAGTGTGTGATGGATGGTTTGGGCAGGGATTCATTGTGCCTTTTCCTGTGAATGTGCGATGGGAGTGTGTGATGGGACGGTGTGGAGGGAGCTTCACTCTATGTCTGACCCCGGGAGTGTGATATCTGATATCTGATAACGGGGGTGCACGACAGGAGAGCTTGGAGGGAACTTAATTCTGGTTCCAAACCAGAGTCTGTTGGGACGGTGTTGGGGGAGCATCGCTCTGTTTCTGACACACCGGGTGTGTGATGGGTTGCTGTGGAACGAGCTTCACTTTCTGTCTGACTCCGTGAGTGTATCGGGGATGGGGTAGAGGGAGCCTGAATCTGTGCCTGACTGGAGAGTCTGTGACAGATGATGTAGAGGGAACTTCACTCTCTGCCTGATCCTGTGAATCTGTGACGGGATGTTATGGAGGGATCTTCATTCTGTGTCTCTCCCCGGGCGTGTGCGATAGGACAGTGTGGTACGAGATTCACTCTGTGTCTTGACTCCGGGAGTGTGTGATGGATGGTCTGGGGAGGAATTCACTGTGCCTTATCCTGTGAATGTGCGATGGGACGATGCTGGGGGCGGAAAAATTCCCTTTGTGACTGACCTCAGGTGAACGTAGCGGGACCGCATGGCGTGAAATTCACTATGTGCGTCACCCCGGATGTGTGTGATGGGAAATTCTGCAGGGAGATTCACTCTATGTCTCACTGTTCCTTGTTCGTGATTTCCAGTGCAAAACTGTACCGAGCATTGGATCAGGAATAATAACCGGTGTTATTACGTCTCCACGCTTCGAACAAATTTCTCCGGAGCGATACAAGAATGTTCAAGCCGTGATTCAAGCCTGCTGGAAATCAATTCAAGGGATGAAGCGGTATGTGTCACAGCACGGGAAGATCCCTCAATATCACAGGAATCATCACACCCTCGCGGATTCAGGCACAGATTGAACACACAACAAACATTCCCAGCACACACTCACGGGGTCTGACACAGAGTGAATCTCCCTCCGCATCATCCCTTCACACACTCCCGGTGTCAGGCACAGAGAGAAACTCCCTCCACACTGTCCCATCACACACTCCCGTGGTGAGACACAGAGTGAATCTCCCTTCACACCGTCCCATCACACACTCCCGGGGTCAGACACAGAGTGAAGCTTCCTTCACACCGTCCCATCACACATTTGCGGGGTCAGACAAAGAGTGAATCTTCCTCCACACCGTCCTATCAGAAACTCCCGGTGTCAGACACAGAGTGAATCACCCTCCACAACGTCCCATCACACAGTCCCGGCGTCAGACGCAGAGTAAATCACCCTCCACACCGACCCGTCACGCACTCCCGTGGTCAGACACAGAGTGAATCTCCCTCCACACCGTCCCATCACACACTCCCGGGGTCAGGCACAGAGTGAAGCTCCCTTCACACCGTCCCATCACAGATTCCTTTTGTAGTCATCTGAGAGAAGTTCCGTGCATAGATTTCGATTCTTGGCATTAATAAAATAAATTTAATTTCTCAGAGCTTTGTATCCAACAATCTTGTGTACAGAAACCGAGAGTACTGGATTGGAAAATGCGAAGACGGGTAAGATTTGGACTGATGTGTGGGGTGAGAGTTGAGTATTCAGATAGTGCTGATGGGATTTTATGGGATTCGTTTACGGACTGAAGTAGTTTGGTGGGAAAAGGGAGGGGCATTGTGATTTGTCTGTAGACTGTACGCGGGTAGAGTGTAGGGTGATACAGTGGGAACATTTTGGGGCTGACACGTGTATGCCGGGGAAGGACAGGGCAGTGGGATTATTTCCGAAACTGGCATGGGGCAGCGGGGACAGTTCAGTACACAGGGATTATTTTTGTATGACCTATGTCGGTGGGAGAGCGCTGTTCAGTGGGATCATTTCGGAGATAATCGCCGGGCTGTGTGGGGAGGGAGCAACAGCCGGATTAGTTTAGTGACTGACGTAGATCTGAGGGGCGAGAGTAGTCGAACTGTATTAGTTTGGAGACAAGTACAGGGCGATGGGCACACGATGGGTTAATGTGATTTGTTCGGAGTTTGTCGCCGGGTTATGAGGAGAGGGAGAAACAGTGTGATTCGTTTGCTAAATGACATAGATCTGAGGGAACAGAGCTGGGCAGGTGGATTAGACGGTGGAAGAGTGGGGGTTGTTCGCGGACTGAAACAGATCAGAGGGGAGAGGGTGGGCATGTTCGATTCGTCTGGGGACTGACAGAGGACTGTGTTGAGGAAGCGGTTCCGTGGGATTAGTTTGGGGGATACGTGGCTGTGGGGAGACATTGGGTCAGTGCCTTAGTTGGGAACTGACACATGAATGTGCGTAGACATTGGGACCGTGGTATCTGTCTGGGTACCGGCACCGGGCCGTGGGTGAGAGCGGTTGCGTGGGATGAGTTTGCGGACTGACACAGTCTGTTAGGAGAGAAAAAAATCATGGGATTAGCTTGGGGACGGTCTGGGCTCGAGTCCTCTGCTGGAGCTGTTTTGTCTCTGTTGAAATTGTTTTCCCTCTTGAATAGGAATGTGAGCTCCGGTCTCCTGTACAAGGGGTCCTCTGGAACGCCCCCTTGCAGTCAGTGTGATCTGACATCTGTCGAAAGGAAGTACCCTTGCGATGTTGATTGGCCTTTCATCTGCGAGAAATCGGCACATTTGTTCCCGCATATTCCGGAAAGCATCCAGGGTCTCTGTCAATAGCCAGTGGAGGCGACGTGAACCAAATGACTATCCCCAGTCTGCCCTTCACTCTCACTCCTCGATCCTTCCAGATTCCCTGCCCACCATTCTGCCCTTCCGTGCTACACCAATTCCTCCTCTTACCGCAACTACATGGTCTCCACCAAGCACCGACAAGCCTTTCTTGCTGTCTAACCCCTTCTTTCCCTCCATTCCCCGTCCCGCTCTTTCTGCTACCTCACTCCCTCTTTCACGTATCTCCCCGTCCATCCCCTTCTTTCCCTCCATTCCCCCGGCCCGCTTTTTCTGCTCCCTCTACAACCTTCTTTCACCTCTCTCCCCATCCGTCCCCTTCTTTCCCTCCATTCACCCGGCCCTCTCTTTCTGCACCCTCTACCTCCCTCTTTCACCTCTCTCCCCGTCCATCCCCTACTTTCCCTCCATTCCCCCGTTCCGCACTGTCTGCTCTCTCTACCCCCCTCTTTCACCTCTCTCACCGTCCATCCCCTTCATTCCACGTCCCGCTTTTTCTGCTCCCTCTACCCGCCTCTTTCACCTCACTCGCCGTCCATCCCCTTCTTTCCCTCCATTCCCCCGGTCAGCTCTTTCTGCACTCTACCCCACTTTTTCACCTTTCTCCCCATCCATCCACTTCTTTCACTCCATTCCCGCGTCCCGCTCTTTCTGGTCTATCTACCCCCTCTTATACCTCTCTCCCCGTCCATCCCCTTCTTTCCCTCCATTCCCCCGTCCCGCTCTTTCTGTTCCCTCTACCAATCTTATTATTTCTTTCGTACTTCCTCCGCCCGCTTTCTTCTGCTCCATCTACCGACCTCTTTCACCTCTCTCCCCGTGCATCCTTTCCCTCCATTCCCCGCCCGCTTTCTTCTGCTTCCTCTACCCCGCTCTTTCACCTCTCTCCACGTCCATCCCCTTCTTTCTCTCCATTCCCCCGTCCCTCTCTTACTGCTCCCTCTACCTCCCACTTTCACCTCTCCCCGTCCATCCCCTTCTTTCCCTCCATTCCCCCGTCCCGCACTTACTGCTCCCTCTACCCCCCTCTTCCACCTCTCCCCGTCTATCCCATTCTTTCCCTCCATTCCCCCGTCCCGCACTTACTGCTCCCTCTACCCCCTCTTTCACCTCTTTCCGTCCATCCCCTTCTTTCCCTCCATTCCCCCGTCCCGCTCTTACTGCTCCCTCTAACCCCCTCTTTCACCTCTCCCCGTCTATCCCATTCTTTCCCTCCATTCCCCCGTCCCGCTCTTTCTGCTCCCTCTACCCCCTCTTTCACCTCTCTCCCCGTCCATCCCCTTCTTTCCCTCCATTCCCCCGTCCCGCTCATTCTGCTCTCTACCCCCCCCCCTTCACCTCTCCCCGTGTATCCCCTTCTTTCCCTCCATTCCCCCGTCCCGCTCATTCTGCTCTCTACCCCCCCCTTCACCTCTCCCCGTGTATCCCCTTCTTTCCCTCCAGTCCCCCGTCCCGCTCTTTCTGCTCCCTCTACCCCCTCTTTCACCTCTCTCCCCGTCCATCCCCTTCTTTCCCTCCATTCCCCCGTCCCGCTCATTCTGCTCTCTACCCCCCCTTTCACCTCTCCCCGTGTATCCCCTTCTTTCCCTCCATTCCCCCGTCCCGCTCATTCTGCTCTCTACCCCCCCTTTCACCTCTCCCCGTCTATCCCCTTCTTTCCCTCCATTCCACCGTCCCGCTCTTTCTGCTCCCTCTACCCCTTTCACCTCTCTCCCCGTCCATCCTCTTCTTTCCCTCCATTCCCCCGTCCCGCTCATTCTGCTCTCTACCCCCCTCTTTCACCTCTCCCCGTCCATCCCATTCTTTCCATCCATTCCTTCGTCCCGCTCTTTCTGTTCCCTCGACCTATCTGATTATTACCTCGTACTTCCCCCGCCCGCTTTCTTCTGCTTCCTCTACCCCGCTCTTTTACCTCTTTCCCCGTCCATCCCATTTTCCCTCCATTCCCCCGACCCGCTCTTGCTGCTCCCTCTACCTCCCACTTTCACCTCTCCCCGTCCATCCCCTTCTTTCCCTCCATTCCCCCGTCCCGCACTTACTGCTCCCTCTACCCCCCTCTTCCACCTCTCCCCGTCTATCCCCTTCTTTCCCTCCATTCCCCCGTCCCGCTCTTTCTGCTCCCTCTACCAAACTCTTTCACCTCTCTCCCCGTCCATCCCCTTCTTTCCCTCCATTCTCCCGTCACGCTCTTTCTGTTCCCTCTACCTACCTTATTATTACCTCGTACTTTCCCCCCTCTATTTCCACATTCTCTCTTCGTCAACTATCCCTGTTCCATCCTCTCCAACTCCCTCCTCACCCTTCCTGTCCCTTACTCCTATCCCATTCTCCATCAGTGCTCGCATCCCCATTCTCCCCAGGACACACCGACAAACCTCTGTCCCCATTGATCTCCGGATCTGTGGCATTTTCCAGCCTGTGCCGTTCTTCTCCACCCTCTACCGCCTCGCCCTTTCTCCGCCGGCTCTTTGTCCTCTCCCGGTGCCAACTCTTTCCCACTTTTTGCTCCCTCTCTAAACACTTTCTACCCCTCTCTCTGCCTTCCCTCTCCGTCTCTCTGTACTCTCAGTGTTCATCATGTCCACTTACTCCTTTCCACTTACGTCTCACCGTCTGGTGCTCGAGAACCCAATACTGGGTGAACGTTTGTGCCTATTTCCTCTGTCTGTGCCTCTCTTGGGTTTATGGAACTTTGTAAGTTTACAAAACTGATCCAGGGAATAAAGTCCCAAACTCCCTCCCTCTCTGCATAACCCTCAGTTTCCTGCAATATCCCCGGAGAACTCCATGTACTATGTTTTTCCAGTTCAGTGGCATTTTTCCTGAAGCATAAAGCCTCACCGACGCTTTGTCCCACTGCAGCGTGATCTCCCGACTCCTGTGTTCAGTGTCCTGACCGGTGAAGGCCTGCGTGCCAAGTGTCCTGTCCTATCGAATATTTTTCACCAGAATCGCTATTTGATTTTTGCCCTGAAATGTATACGGCATGCAATTTGTTCTTTAGCTTCATCAGTACGGCAAAACATATGTAGAGCTAATGTAAATTACAAACATTAATAAACACCGCAAAAAATCTCGAGTGTGTGCCTGTGCGTTCAAAGATGTGATGGCGCAGGGTGAGAAGATGTTCCTGAATCGTTGTGTGTGGGTGTTCAGGCTCCTGAGACTCCTCCCTGATGGTAGTAACGAGCAGAGAGCTTCTCCCGAGTGGGGAGAGTACTCAGTGATGGATGCCGCCTTCTCGAGGCATCGCCTCTTGACAATGCCCTCGATGGTAGGGAGGGGTGTGACCGTCATAGTGGCGGCTGAGCCTGGAACCCTCTGTAGCCCGTTAGTATTCTGTGCGTTGCAGCATCCGCACCCGGCGGCGATGCGGCGAGTTAGAAAGTTCCCCACCGAACATCCATAGAATTTTCCTCATCTTCACTGAGAGAGCACATCCCCTCAAAGTCCTAAAGCTGTTATTCCTTCTGTAACGAGACCCAAATGCAGAGTCAGGTCTGGAATTAAAACTCAGAAACGAAGTAAACAATACGGCACCAAGCCAACCAAAGCCAAAATCTCAAGCAGTCGGACTGGAGACGGGACTCTTACGATTGAGCACCTAGTGCTCTGCTACAGTGCTTTAACTATAGACTGTCCATAAGGAATTGTGGCATTGCACAAATATATCTCAGAATCTTTAGAATAAAAGTGACAGTTAACTATACTCTGGGAAATGGACGTGCGGAAACATGACACCTTCTTTGTGTTTGCGTGAACGTGTTGGGTCACAATAGACCTTCTGAGTTGCTGACACACAGTAACCTAGGAACTTCAATTAAACCCTTACGACGCAGGAGGAGAATTAGGACATCCAGTCTGCTGGTCGTTTCATAGCTGATCCATAGTCCTCTGGGATCCATCAATAATGAAGTATTTTTCAAACTATCTCTTACATATACAGAATGGCTGGTAGTCCACACCTGCCTGCGGCGTGGAATTCCGCAGATTCAGCACGCTCTGGCGAAGGATGTCCTTTATTATCCCATTTTTAAAATATATCTCTATATTCTCAAGCTGTTTCTTCTGATACTAGATCTATTCTCTTCACATCAACTCAGTCATGATCCTTCACAATCTGAAATATTTCAATATGCACCCTTCATTATTCATTATTCTGAATTCCCGCGAGTGGAGGCCCACAACCATCAAACGGTCTTCATATGACAGGCAATTTATTTCGGGAACCCCCTCTGATCCCTTTCAAATATAACCACATGCTTTATTCGATAAGGGATATCAACTTGCTCACAATTCTCCAAATGTGGCCTCACAGTTCCTTATTTAGCCTTAGAATTGTAGGCATCCTTGCTTGGAAGCTGAGGTGTGATGAGGCAGTTATACTGGGAGGAGTTTAGACCCAATGTGCATTTCACAGGAAACTGGGTGACAGTCAGAAGGATGAAAGCGGTTTAACAGACAGGCTCAGGTTAGAGTGCCCCCTGTAGCCCACCCCTTCAATAGCAGGTCTACTGCTTTGTATACTTTTGGGTGGGGGACGGGTCAAATGACCAAGTAGAGGGAAGTATCTCAGGTCAGGTCACTGGCACGGATTTTGTCTCTGTAATTCAGAGGGGAAGGGGGAGGGCGAGATGAGACGAGCTGCGGGATAAGGGTTTATTTATTAGGGAATCAGAAAAGGGGTTCTGTGTGCAACAGAGGGATTCTTGGATGGTATTTCGCCTCCCGAGTGTCAGGGACACTACCACTCTGAGCGGGTCCTCAGCAATCTTAAGTGGCAGGGTGAGCAGTCGAAGTTTGATACGCGCTAGTGTGGCCAGTATTGGGAAGATAACATTGCTTAACACGTGGCTAACGTGTCCTGGGATGAGTGAGGGCTTCTGATAGCTGGATCATTGGTTCTCCTCTAAGGATGGTACAATAGACCTTATATGCATAAGGCTTAAAATAGGCCACAACGCAGCTTGAGTCCCGGGGTCCACAGAATGCAACCGGAATCTGGATTCGACACCGACAGAGGTTGACTTCTGCCTAGCGAACACTAGGGGGCGGTACATAGTCTTGCCTGGAGGCCATACTACACAGCCCCTTCCTTTACACTGCCGAGAGCTAATCTCACCGTTTACACCTGGACTGGACTGGAACTGATAATCCAGCGGGAAATTCTGTCATTAAAGATGAGGAGGAGTGGGGATAGAACCAGAGATGCAGGGGTTTAAAAAACAGAATGTCAAAACAGATGTTGGAGTGGTTGTTGGAGCAGATGTTGTGAGAACACAGACAAAGTGAGGAAGCAAAAGGTTGAGCCTGCTGGGACTCATGTTCTGAGCTGCCTCCGTTTCAATGCGCGAAGTATTGTACGAAAGACCGACGGGCTCAGGGAAGGGTTAATCCGCTGGCATTATGATATTGTAGACATTAGTGAGACGCCGTTGCAGGGCGGGCAGGAGCGTCAGCTCAACATTCCCGGTTTCGGTTGTATTAGTCCTGATTATGCGGGATGTATTCAAAATTGAGGCGTGGCTTTACTAGTCACGTGAGATTCATTGACAAGCACGGAGAGAGGAGTCCATGTGCCGCTTTAACAGGGACGTTAATATGAAGGGAGTTGATTGTTGTGCAGTCAGTAGTGATTCAACTCAAGTGGTATATCACAACATTGTGGGCCGAATGGTATGTTCTGTTCTGTGATTTACGTTCACTGCTCTGCAGTAGGTGTAAAAGGGAAATTTAAACTCATCGAGTGGACAGATAAGGAGATGGGTTAGGTCAAGGAATTTGACGAGAGGTTGCGAAACACAGAGAACATCCACTTCACAGACAACATAGGCAGTGAGCGAGCCACACATCTCTCACTGTGACAACTACACACCCCTCACCATGACTTGGACACAACACCGACCGAACTCTAAACGACCCCATACCGTGACACCCACACGCATCTCGCTGTGACACTCTGCGTAAAGCGTTGGAACTGGAACTGGATGAACTCAGGATTATTCGAGAAGCTGAGGGGGTGATAGGGAAAACATACAGAGAGGTATTTACAACTACGGTGACGGGTACAGGAAACTGAGTGATAGACAGGAAGGGGAAAGAGGTTAAACAACCAGAGCCAATGCAGAGCCCCCTTGTGGCTATTCCGCAGAATAATAGTTGGACGACTTTCGATGCTTCTGAATGGGAGGAGAGAGGTGCAAATGACCAATCAGGGGAAAGTCTCAGCGGTCAGGTCTCTGGCACTGACTATGGCTCTGTGGCTCAAAAGGGAATAAGTTGTGACATCTGGCGAGCTGTATCGATAGGTTTGCCTTTGTTAGGGGAGCAGAAAAGAGGTATTGTGGACGAGAACGAGATTAGAACATGCATTAATACCTGGAAATATGATGTGGTAGCTATTAGTGAAAGATGGTTGCAGGAGGGGTGTGATTGGCAACTAAATGTTCCTGGATTTTGTTGCTTCAGGTGTGATAGAATCGGAGGGTGATGAGTTGGAGATGTTGCATTGCTTGTCCTAGAAAATATTACAGCGGTTCTTTGGCAGGATAGATAAGAAGGCACATCTAGGGAGACTATTTTGTGTGAATTGAAGTATGGGAAAGGAGTAGTAACACTTATAGGCGTGTATTGTAGACGTCTAAATGGGGAGCAAGTATTGGAGGAGCAAATTTGTAATGAGATAGCAGATATTTGTAGAAAGCACAAGGTTGTGATTGTGGGAAATTTTCCACACATAGACTGGGAAGATAATTCTGTAAAAGGGCTGGATGAATAGCAGTTTGTAAAATGTGTGGAATATATAGAGGTATCAACTAGCGAGGGGCAGTGTCGCATCTCTGTTCGGGAATGAGGTAGGTCAGGAGACGGAGGTATGTTTTGGGGAGAACTTCGGGTCCAGGGATCACAATAGCATTAGTTTCAATGTAATTATGGAGAAGGATAGGACTGGAACCAGGGTAGAGATTTTTGATTGAAGAAGGCTAACTTTGAGGAGATGCGAAAGGAGGCGGAAGGAGTGGATTGGGACATTTTGTTTTATGGGAAGGATGTAATAGAGAAATGGAGGTCATTTAAAAGTGAAAATTTGAGGGAACAGAATCTTTATGTTCCTAATACGTTGAAAGGAAATATTAAAAATTTAAGAGTGCCATGGATTTCTAGGGATAGTGGAAACGGTTCGAAAAAGAAGGAGATCTATAATAAATATCAGCATGGAGTAAATGAGGTGCTCGAGGAATAGGAATATAAAGAATGTAAGTAGAATCTGAAGAAAGACATTATCAAAGCACAACGAAGACACGAGATTGCATTGGCAAGTAAGGTGAAAGTAAATGAGAAGGGATTCTACAGGTATATTAACAGCAAAAGTATAGTGAGGGATAAAGTTGGTCCCTTAGAGAATCAGATTGGACAGCTATCTGTGGAACCGAAAGAGATGGGGGAGATTTTGAACAATTTCTTTTCTTCGGTATTAACTAAGGAGAAGGATATTGAATTGTGTAAGGTAAGGGAAACAAGTAAGGAAGTTATGGATACTATGACAATTAAAGAGGAGGAAGTACTGACATTATTAAGGAATATAAAAGTGGATAAATTTCCGACTCCTGATAGAATTTTCCCTAGGAACTTGAGGGAACTTGGTGTATAAATAGCAGGGGCTCTGACAGAAATATTTCAAATGTCATTAGAAACGGGGATGGTGCCGGAGGATTGGCGTTTTGATCAGGTGGATCCATTGTTTAAACAGAGTTTTAAGAGTAAACCTAGCAATTCTAGGCCTGTAAGTTTCACGTCAGTGGTGGGTAAATTAATGGAAAGTATCCTTAGATATGGTATATACAATTATCTGGATAAACAGGGTCTGATTAGGAATAGTCAGCATAGATTTGTGCGCGGAAGGTCATGTTTGACAAATCTTATTGAAATTTTTTGAAGAAGTTACGAGTACAGTTGATGACGGTAAAGCAGTAGATTTTGTCTATATGGAATTCAGTAAGGCCTTTGCCAAGGTTCCGCACAGAAGGTTAGTCAGGAAGTGCTAATCGTTAGGTATTAACAATAAAATACATTTGTAGTAAAATTGATTCAACAGTGGCTCGATGGGAGATGCCAGAGAGAAGTGGTGGAGAACTGCATGTCAGGTGGGAGGCCGGTCTATAATAGTGTGCCTCAGGGATCTCTAATGGGTCCAATGTTGTTTGTCATATACATTAATGATCTGGATCATGGGTTGGTAAATTGGATTAGCAAGTATGCAGATCTAGGTACCTACTTAAGGCACATACCGAAGGTAGGTGGTATTGTTGATAATGAGGTAGGTTTTCAAAGTTTGCAGAGAAATTTAGGACAGTTAGAAGAGTGGGCTGAACGATGGCAGATGGAGTTTAATGCTGATAAATGTGCGGAGCTATATTTTGGGAGGAATAATCCAAATAGGACATTCATCATAAATGGTAGGGCATTGAAGATTGCAGTAGAATAGGGTGATCTAGGAATATTGGTGCATAGTTCCCTGAAGGTGGAATCTCATGTGGATAGGGTGGCAAGGAAAGCTTTTCGTATGATGGCCTTTATAAATCAGAGCATTGAGTATAGGAGATGGGATGCAATGTTAAAATTGTATAATGCATTGGTCTTGCCGAATGTTAGGAAATATATCAACAAAATAGAGAGAGTACAGTGCAGATTTTCTAAAATGTTACCCGGGCTTCAACAACTAAATTACAGGGAAAGGCTGAATAAGTTAGATCTTTATTCTTTGGAGCGTAGAAAGTTGAGGGCGGACCTGATAGAGCTATTTAATATAATGGGGGGTATAGATCAAATTGACGTGGATAGGCTATATCCTTTGAGAGTAGGGGAGACTCAAACAAGAGGACATGATTTGAGAGTTGGGGGGCAGAATTTTAAGGGTAACACGAGGGGTATTTCCTTACTCAGAGAGTGGTAGCTGTGTGGAATGAGCTTCCTGTAGAAGTGGTACAGACAGTTTCGGTATTGTCATTTAAAGTAAAATTCGATAGATATATGGACAAGAAAGGGATGGCGGGTTATGGGCTGAGTGCGGGCCAGTGGGATTAGGTGAGTGTAAGCGTCGGTACGGACTAGAAAGGCCGAGATGGTCTGTTTCTGTGCTGTAATTGTTATATGGTTATATGGTTATTCCTCGATCGTGTGCGGTCGTTATCGTCGCCAGTATTTAGGTAGGAAACGAGCCGGTTCTGAACATTCAGTTTAAAACGTGGCTAAAATGTTAGGGTTGAAGCGAACATAATATGTATAAAATATGAAGATAGCAAGCATATGTAGGAAATCAGTAAGTACATTCTCGCATTTCACACACACACACACACACACACACACACACACACACACACACACACACACACACACACACACACACACACACACACACACACACACACACACACACACACACACACATACACACATCTCTGCAGCTTGAGTTCCCCCTGGGCACTTTGAATGCCACGATAATCTACAATTGTTCACAACTGAGTTTGAATTATGCCGAGCGGACACCTGGGGGCAGCACAGACTCCTGCCCGGAGGCCGCGCCACACCTCCTCCACCTTGCCCCGGTCCTTCGTTTCCTCTCCCATACGTACACCTGAACTGGATTGGAACTAATATTCCAGGGGTGAATTTTTTCCATTAAAATGGCAGACTGGTGGTATAAATTAGAGTTGCAGGGACATGTAAACAAGAACTCCATTACAGATCGTTGAGTAGTTGTTGGGACAGATGTTGCTAAGACTTCTGAAAAAGTCAAGAAGCAAAAGGTTGAACCTAATGGGACATGTTCTGAGCAGCGTGCGCTTCAATGCAGGAAGTATTGTTCGAAGGGCCGATACGCTCAGGTCAACGCCTCTAAGCCTGACACGGCAGGTATTTGTCAGTCTGGATTGCTGGTGGGACAGTACCGTTTGCATAAGCTATGAACGAGACACACAACCCTCAGTGTGACACAGAGAAGTTTTTCAATGGGGCTCTGAAAGTGTGTCGGTGTCACTGCCACAACCCACATCTGACATGAATACGCCCCTCATCGTGACACTGACACAGACAGGCTCTGCACCACAGCAGGATCTCACACTCAACGATACCAACACAGAGTCAGGCCCTACACTGTAACTCGAGTACAGACCTCCCCGTATGCATAACACCCTCTCTCTCCTAAACCACTCACCGACTCCGTCACCCTACTCCTACACTATTCCCAGTCACCGTCACACAGACTGCAATGCACCGGTCCCGTTTCCGTCACCCATCCCTCGCCTACAAGCAATCCCGTCTCCTAGACCCACATCCTCTCCTGCACACTTCGCCATCTCCATCATCCCGTCCGTATCCATACGCCCCGCCCCGTCTCGGTGATAAACTCCATCCGCTAAACGCTCCCCATCTACGTCCTTCCTCCGCTCTCATCCCACTCGATGTCCGAGAGACGGTCCAGCTGCAGTAGGGAGCTGCAGTTGCAAAAGTAAATACAGATTCATCTGTGAGAAGTCGGCACATTTATACCCGGATATTACTGAAGAGATCCGAGGTCTCTGTCAACCGCCTGTCGGGTCGACTTCAATCAAGTGGCTTCACGCCAATTTTCCCCATTTAATTTACACCACTCTCACTTTCCCATCTTTCCTTACGCTCCCACTCTCTCCGCCCCTCCTTCCTACTCCATTATCCTCCTCTACTCGCATCCGCATACTCCTCCACTGCTATTCCTCTCCCCATCTAGTCAACTCTTCTACCTTCGCGGACCCGGACTCCGCGGATCCCCCATTGAGTACCCCTTTCTACTTCTCTTCTCTTTCTCCCCTTCTCACCAACTAATTCCCTTTCCACCCCTCCTCTTCCTCTCGGACACCATTCTCTGCCTTTACTCTCTCCGATCTCTCCTCACACTCTCACCTCAATTCTGTGCACTCTGGCTGTCAACTCCCCAACCAAAGGGAAAAAAAAAACTTGTACATTAACCCTATCTGTGCCTCTCCTGGCTTCATACCCACGCTTCAAGGTACAAGGTCCCCTCCTTCTTGCCGTCTCCCCATAACTCAGCCCCTCGAGACCCGGCAACATCCTCGTAAATCTCCCCCTATACTCTTCCCAGCTCAGTGGCATCTTTCCTTCAGCAGGGCGATCGGAACTGAACACCGGACTCCAAGTGCGGACTCACCGACACCTTGTACAACTTCAACGTGACCTCAGCACGGTCGAAGATGCAAAATTAACGTAAATAGCGAAAAATAATAAATACTGGTTCAAAGGTGAATACCGAGGGAGCGTTAAAATGTGTAGTGGGTGTTCTTAAACTGATGGCGAAGAGGCAGCAACTGCTTGTAAATTGTTGAGTTTACAGGCGCCTGTACCCCCTCCCCGATGGTACCGGTGAGCACAGGGCATTTCCCGGCTGCATGGGGTCTTCGCTGATGGATGTGGTCTTCCCGAGGCTTTCCTTCTTGAACATGTCCTCGATGGAGGGGAGGTTTGTGCCTGTGATCGGTTGGCTGAGCCTAGAACCCTCTGCACCCTCTGGCGACCCTCTGCGTTGCAGCCTCCACACCAGGCGGCGATGCGACAAGTCAGAACGCTCTCCACAGTCCATCCGGAGAAATTCGCGAGTCTTCAATGAGAGACTACATCCCCTAATACTCCTAACCTTGCAATCTCTTCTGTACCGAGAGAGGTATGGAAGGTGGTGTAGGCAAGGGCCTAGTAGAGTCCAGAATACACTCCGGCTCAGACTGGAAATAAGCAAGACCACAGTGATAAAATCCAAAGATAAAGTCACAAACAGCAGTACAAGAAATGGATTCCGTACGTTTGAACACTGAGTGCTCGGCGCGAGGCCGTTACCGACTGACATTCCATGAAGGAACCGTCTGTAAAAATGCTGAAGATGAAACGAGGACGCCTCAACAACAGGATAATCATCTGAAACACATCCTAAACTCAAACTCCACAACGGACTACTTCAAGAGGCGCCAGCTGAATGTTTTTCCATGACCCTCACTGACCCCGACCTAAACATTATACACAATCTGTGGATAGACCTCAAAAGAGCAGTTCACGCAAGAAGTCCTTTGCAAGGAAGAATGTATGAAAAATGTATGAATGTACAAAAATTGAAAGACTCTTGTGTGTTACTAAGTAAAAGATAGAAACTTTAAAAAAAAGGTACTCTTGCTTAAAATATTAAAGAAATGCGTCATCTTTAACAGCATTTTTTTTGGAATTCAGCTCCTCTTTTACTCGCTTAGCTATTCACAGTAACAAAAGTTTTGACCGGGGTGACCAAGCCTTTGCATGTCACTGTTGGGAGAAACTGTTGGTAGGTTTGTTTTCAGTTTATTTATCGTTTCTTTGTTTACAATTGCACAGTTAGAATAGTAGGCATGCCTGAAAAGAGAGTTGAATGCTCCTCTTGCAGGATCCGGGACGGCAGGGAGACCTGCAGTGTCTCCGACAACTTCGCCTCTGATAATTGCCTCCGGATGCAGATTCAATCCCGCGGATTTATGGAGTTGGAACCGGTACTGGATTGACTCAGGGTCAGTCGAGAAGGTGTTTGGTGGTCGGGAGTACATATTGGGAGGATTTTAGACCCCATGTGCAGTTCACAGGAAACTAGGTGTCAGACAGGAGGTTGAAAGGGGTTAAGCAGCTAGACCCACTGTAGAGTACCCCTGTGTCCAACTGGCTTAATAACTGTTCTACCACTTTGTAAACGTCCGGGTCGGGGAGACGGGCAAAAATGACCGGGAAGAGGAAAGTCTCACAGTTCCGGTCTCTGACTTCGAGTTTGTCTCTGTGGTTAAGAATGGAGGGCGACATGAAACAAGCTGTGGATATTTGCGATTCCTATTTTGGGGAACATAAAAGTGGTTTTGTGTTCAAGACAGAGATTCCTACATGTTCTTTCCCTCCCATGTGCCAGGGCCGCGACCTCGCCGATCCGGTCCTCAGCAATGTCAAGTGGAAGGGTGAGCAGGCAAAGTTCTGCACGGGCTGGTGTCGCCAGAAATAGGATAATAGAGATTAACACGTGGATAAGGCGTTGGGATGGGAATGAGGGTTTCAGATAGTTGAATCAACAGGGCCTGTTCCAAGGAAGGCGAAAACTGTGCATATGAGACCGGTTCAATCCAATTCGAGTTTAATTGTCATTCAACCGTATATCAGTAAACATGAATACAGCCAAACGCGTCAGCGTTACTCAGCATAAAGAAACACAGTGCCAACAAGCACACTCGGCACAAAACACAAATACTACTGAAGTAGTTTTTGGGAAGTGGGGACGGCATTGAAATTTGTTTGAAATCTGTACCACGTTGTTGGGAGAGGGAGGTACAATGGGAACAGATTGGGACCATCAGCTGTCTATCGGGGACGGACAGGGCAGTGGGAATGCTTTCAGACCTGGATGGGGGCAGTGGGGAGGGATCAGTCAACTGGCATTATTTTGCGGACTGGCTCAGGGCTGTAGGCAGAGTGAAGTAAACTGTGATTAGTTTGGAGACAGACACGACGCTGTGGGGAGAGGGGGGCAATGGGGTTAATTTGGGAAAAGACACGGCGTTGCTGGAAAGAAAGGGGCCAGTGGGACACACTTCGGGACTGCCATGGATCAGTGGGGAAATGGCGGGGCAGTAGGATTCCTCTGGGGACTGAAACAATCTCCGGGGAGAAGGTGGGCGTGTTTGATTCGTATGGAGACTGACAGTACTGTGGAGAGAGACTGGGACTATGGGACACACTTCGGGACTGCCATGGATCAGTGGGGCAATGGCGGGGCAGTAGGATTCCTCTGGGGACTGAAACAATCTGAGGGGAGAAAGTGGGCGTGTTTGATTCGTATGGAGACTGACAGTACTGTGGAGAGTGAGTGGGTCAGTGGGACACACTTCGGGACTGCCATGGATCAGTGGGGAAATGGCGGGGCAGTAGGATTCCAATGGGGACTGAAACAATCTCAGGGGAGAAGGTGGGCGTGTTTGATTCGTATGGAGACTGACAGTACTGTGGAGAGAGAGTGGGTCAGTGGGACACATTTCGGGACTGCCATGGATCAGTAGGGAAATGGCGGGGCAGTAGGATTCCAATGGGGACTGAAACAATCTCAGGGGAGAAGGTGGGCGTGTTTGATTCGTATGGAGACTGACAGCACTGTGGAGAGTGAGTGGGTCAGTGGGACACATTTCGGGACTGCCATGGATCAGTGGGGAAATGGCGGGGCAGTAGGATTCCTGTGGGAACTGAAATAATCTCAGGGGAGAAGGTGGGCGTGTTTGATTCGTATGGAGACTGACAGCACTGTGCAGAGAGAGCGTGTTAGTGGGATTTGTTTGACGTCGGACCAGAGAGTGTTGGGGGAGCGTGGTGTACTGTGATTATTGTTGGCAACTGACACAGGGCTGTGGGGATACAGTGGGTCAGTGGGACGCATTTCGGGACTGCCATGGATCAGTGGGGAAATGGCGGGGCAGTAGGATTCCTCTGGGGACTGAAACAATCTCAGGGGAGAAGGTGGGCGTGTTTGATTCGTATGGAGACTGACAGTACTGTCGAGAGAAAGTGGGTCAGTGGGACACATTTCGGGACTGCCATGGATCTGTCGGGATATGGCGGGGCAGTAGAATTCCTCTGGGGACTGAAACAATCTCAGGGGAGAAGGTGGGCGTGTTTGATTCGTATGGAGACTGACAGTACTGTCGAGAGAAAGTGGGTCAGTGGGACACATTTCGGGACTGCCATGGATCAGTGGGGAAATGGCGGGGCAGTAGGATTCCAATGGGGACTGAAACAATCTCAGGGGCGAAGGTGGGCGTGTTTGATTCGTATGGAGACTGACAGTACTGTGGAGAGTGAGTGGGTCAGTGGGACACATTTCGGGACTGCCATGGATCAGTGGGGAAATGGCGGGGCAGTAGGATTCCAATGGGGACTGAAACAATCTCAGGGGCGAAGGTGGGCGTGTTTGATTCGTATGGAGACTGACAGTACTGTGGAGAGTGAGTGGGTCAGTGGGACACATTTCGGGACTGCCATGGATCAGTGGGGAAATGGCGGGGCAGTAGGATTCCTGTGGGAACTGAAACAATCTCAGAGGAGAAGGTGGGCATGTTTGATTCGTATGGAGACTGACAGTACTGTCGAGAGAGAGTGGGTCAGTGGGACACATTTCGGGACTGCCATGGATCAGTGGGGAAATGGCGGGGCAGTAGGATTCCTGTGGGAACTGAAATAATCTCAGGGGCGAAGGTGGGCGTGTTTGATTCGTATGGAGACTGACAGCACTGTGCAGAGAGAGCGTGTTAGTGGGATTTGTTTGACGTCGGACCAGAGAGTGTTGGGGGAGCGTGGTGTACTGTGATTATTGTTGGCAACTGACACAGGGCTGTGGGGATACAGTGGGTCAGTGGGACGCATTTCGGGACTGCCATGGATCAGTGGGGAAATGGCGGGGCAGTAGGATTCCTCTGGGGACTGAAACAATCTCAGGTGGGGAAAGTGGGCGTGTTTGATTCGTATGGAGACTGACACTACTGTGGAGAGAGAGTGTGTCAGTGGGTTTTGTTTGACGTTGGACCAGAGAGTGTCGGGGGAGCGTGGTGTACTGGGATTATTGTTGGCAACTGACACAGGGCTGTGGGGATACAGTGGGTCAGTGGGGAAAGAGGGGATTCGTGTGATTAGTTTGGGGCCGACACAGGGCTGTGAGGAGAGGGCGGTTTATCGGCATTACTTTGGCGATGGTCTCGGGTATCTGCTGGAGCTCTTTTGTTTCTGTTGAACCAGTTTGACGCTCTTCGACAGCAAAGTGGCCTCCGGCCTCCTGTAACAATATGAGCTCTCGAAAGTATGCCGGTAGTCAGTGCGAATCGTCCATATGGGGTTTGCCTTGTAATCGGGCTGAACGTTTCGCTCACGAGAAGTCTGTACCTTTGTGCTGGGATATTCCTGCAAAGATGCAGGGTCTCTGATCAGACCCTGGGACCTACTTGTATCAAGTGCCTACCTCGTCTTTTTTCCTCTTTCTCTCTGCTGCACTCACTCCCCGATCGCCCCCGAATTCCCTTCTCACCTCCTATGTCCTTCCCTGCCACTCCACTCTCTTCATGTTGTCGCAACCCCATTCTCCCCACCACACACCGACAAACCTCTCTCCCCATCTATCCTTTTTTTTTGTCATCATATCGCCACTCCGTCCAGTTGGTCGCCACTCCGTCTACCTCACTGCTCCAGCTCCCTCCTCCAAAACTTCCTCGCCCTTCTGAATTCCAGCCGGTACTGGCCCCAGAGCATCAAACTGAATCAGATGACAAGCCGTCCAATCCTGGAATCGTGTTCGTGAATCTGATTTGAACCCTTTCCAATAGCAGCACATACTTTGTACGATAAGGGATCTAAACCTGCTCAAAATGCTGCAAATGTGGCCTCACAGTTCCTTATTAGGTCATAAAATTACATCCTCTTTTGTACATTCCACTCCTCTCGAAAGGAATGGTTGGACGGGAACTGCGCATTATGTCTGAAACACGAGTGGATGACGAGAAGAGGATGAAGAGGTTTCACTCTGTGTCTGTACCAGGGATAATGTGATGTTGGAGTGTTGAGGGGCCTCACGCTGTGTCTGACCACGGGTGGTGTGTTGCTAACTGAACGTCACTCAGTGTCTGACCACCGGAGTGTGTTTTGGGACTGTCTGGAGGGAGATTGACTCTGTGTCTGACCCAGTGAGTGTGTGATGAGACGGTGTGGAGGGAGATTCACTCTGTGTCTGACCCCGGGAGTTTGTCATGGGACGGTGCGCAGGGAGATTCACTCTGTGTCTGACCCCGGGAGTGTGTGATGGGACGGTATGGAGGCAGATTCACTCTGTGTCTGACTCCGGGAGTGTGTAATGCTGGGGTATGAATGGAGCCGTTGGGACAGTTTCCAGTCAGATATTGGGAGCGGGAAGAATGTGTGCTTTAAAAAGCAGCCCCTCGCATTTGTTCGGCCAACCACAAATCAACGAAGCGTTTTAATTTGCAATGGAAAATAAAGATAGGACAGGGGCAAGCAGTTGGTAGGATTGTTTTCAGTGTATTGATTGTTTCCTTCTTTATTATTGCACAGTTAAAGTAGAAGTCATGCCTGGCAGGAGAGTTGAATGCTCCGCTTGTAAGACGTGTCACGAAATGGAGACCTCCAGTGTCTCTGACGAATTTATCTGTGAGAAGCTGCAGCGTCGATCCCTCCAAACAGGATCTGGAACTGGAACGGGATGTTCGTGGGATCATTCGCTAAACTGAGGAGCTGATAGAGGGGACATATGGGAGTTAGTTTGACCGAATGTGAACTTCATCAGGAGGATGAAACCTGTTTGAAAGCCAGGCCCAGTGCAGAGTGCCTGCTGTGGGCAATCTCCTTAATAACACGTAAACCACTTTTCATACTTCTACGTGGGAGGAGAGCGGTGCAGATGTCCAATAAATATGTTGACAGGTCAGGTCTCTGGCAATGAGATCAGTTCTGTGGCTCAGAAGGCAAGAGAATATAATACAGATTAACACGTGACTTAGGTTTTGGAGTAGTAATGAGGAACGCACACAGCTGGAGCTTTCGGTTCTCTTCCAAGAATTTGCTACCTGTGCATAAGAGACGGTTTCTATGCAATCCAAGATAAGTCGTCATTCAACTATACGTGAATATCCATGAATAGACAGAAATATGTAAAACCTACAGCAGAATACTGGTCTTTCGGCCTATGATTTTTTGCCGAACATGTCCCTAGCCTAGAAATTACTAGGTTTCCCTATAGCCCTCTATTTTTTCTAAGCTCCATATCCAAAAGTCTTTTAAAGGACGCTTTCGTATCTGCCTCCAACACCATTACCGGCAGCCCATTCCACGCACCCACCACTCTCTGAGTAAAAACCTTACCTCTGATATATCATCTGTACCTATTCTCTTGCACCTTATTCTGTGCCCTGTTGTGTCAAACATTTCAGCCCTGGGAAAATCTCGCTGACTGTGCATACGATCAATGCCTGTCATTATCTTGTACACCTCTATCAGGTCACCTCTCATCCTCCGTCGCTCCAAGGAGAAAACATCGAGTTGACTCAACCTACTCTCATAAGGCATGCACCCCAATCCAGGCAAAATCATTGTAAATCTCCTCTGCACCTTTTCTATGGTTTCCATATCCTTCCTGTAGTGAGGCAACAGAGTCACGCACTGCACTGTAACTCTAAAACACTCTTCCCCGTAAACATAACACCCTCCCGCTTCAAGGCCCCTCCCCAACTCCGTCAAACACAATTTTCCTACACAACTCCCAGTTACATAGAACATAGGACATAGAATAGTAAAGCAAATTACAGGCCCGTCGGCCAACTGTCTTGCCGACACTCAAACCCTGCCTCCCATATAACCCCACACTTTAAATTCCTCCATTTCCCTGTCTAGTAGACTCTTAACCTTCACCGCTGACTCAGGTAGTACATTCTACGCACCAAAAAGTGAAAAACCTTTCTCTAATAACCCCCATGAACTTTCCTCCCCGTACCTTAAAGCCATGTCCTCTTGTACTGAGCAGTGGTGCCCAGAGGAAGAGGCACTGGCTGTCCACTCTGTCTATTCTTCTTAATATCTTGTACACCTCTATCATGTCACCTCTCATCCTCCTTCTCTCCAAAGTGTAAAGCCCTAGCTCCCTTAATCTCTGATCATTATCCCTGCTCTCTGAACCAGACAGCATCCTGCTAATTCTCCTCTGTACAGTTTCCAATGCTTCCACATCCCTCCTATAGTGAGGCAACCAGAACAGGACACTGTACTCCAAGTGTGGTCTAACCAGAGTTTTATCCAGCTCAATCATTACCCTGCGACTCTTAAATTATGTCCCAATACTTATAAAAGTTAACATCCCTTAAGCTTTCTTTACTACCCTATCTTCTCTGAACCCTTTACCGTGACACACTGTCTCCACTACACCACTCCCGTCTCCCTCATCCATCCCTCGTGTACAAGCAGCCCCGACTCTGTGATCCACTCACTCTCCTGCACATTGCACTGTCTCCATAATCCCGTGCGTTCACTACGCTACTGCCCGACTTCGTGATACACTCCAACTGCTAAACACTCCCTAACTACGACGCCTCCCTCCCCAGCTCCCTACTCCCCCCTCTCTCCGTGTCTCAGGCAAATGTGGCGAGTATGAGGGAGAGATGTCGTTTAGTATTACTCTTCCCACTTTCCACGATATGTTGTGAGCTTCTCCAATTCTCTCTATGCAAAGGCTGGTCATGTGGTTGCAAACCACTTGCATCAGAATATGCAACCTATCCCTGGCCTCCTCTCTCCTCCCCTTCCTTCCTCTTCCCGCAGCACACCAACTGGTCACAAACACCACACACCATCTCCGAGAGACACACACACAATTCGAGACCACCGGAACGCCGAAAGGCTGTGTGTGGGTGAGTGGGGAGAACGGAGGAGGGAGAGGGTTCCGAACTGATTCTGACTCCAGTATAGTGTGCTGCGATGGTGCGGGAGCTACTTCCCATGTCTCACCCCGGGTGTGTGTGATGGATTGTTGTGCAGGGAGCATTAATCTGTGTATGTTCCCAGGCGTGTGAGATGGTGCTGTACGGAGGGAATCTCGCTCTCAGACTCATAATCATGGGTCAGTGGATTTCGGTGTTTAAAAAGACTCCGATCAGAGGTAGGGAGCAAGAAACTGGTAATTCACACGTTCTTCATCAAAGACGGCAATCAGAACGCCATTTCTGTGGCCTCCAGTTATCTCCCCTTCCTCAGCACACCATTCCTTCTCTATGATTCTTAAATGGGTGAGTGAGCAGCTAGAGGTCCTGGTCCTGTATGAATAAAGTAATGGTTTTCAACATTTTAGATCAGGGATTTACCAATCAAATTAAAGGACAGGACAATTGTCCGTCGCCCTGAGGCCACACATAGGAAGACCCTGCAGATTAGCACTTGGCTCATGTATTGACATATGTGAGATGGTTTCAAAATTTGACAACACTGTATTTTTTAAAGGAAGGTGGGATCTTCACAAAAGAGATGGAGGACGATTTACTGATAGGAGCTGATAGTTTGCCAGTACTGGGCATGAGAGTTGTCGGGTGAGTTGTTGAGCTCCGGTAGCAGGGGGATGGGATTCAGTGTTCCAGAGCAGATAGCGGAGTTGGTGTGGAGACGGATGTTGTAAAGACCTCAGACAGAGACGGGGATCAAAGGGATATTTCAAAGCACGAGCGTTAAAGAAAGGCAGCTGAGCTGATCAGGGCATGAATCCACACACGGAGAGATGATATTACGGCTATGACTGAGACGTGGTTGCAAGAGGAGAAAGCGGAACAGCGCGTAATTTCGGGGTTCCCTATTTTCAGACGTGGGAAAGCGGAAGGATTTACAGGAGAAGGGGTGGCATCACTGGGCAGAGAAAATGTCACCGCTGTGCACAGTCAGAACAGACAAGAGAACTCGTCTCTTTGAGGTTTTATGGATGGAGATGGGGAAATGAGGGAGTATCGCTCTGTCTCTGACTCCCAGCCATGGGTCATTGGATTTCGGCGTTTAAAAAGGCTCCAATCTGAGTTAGGGTGCAGAAAAATGGTAACTTACATATTTTGCTGCAAAGACTGCAATCTGATCACCATTTCTGTGGTCTAAACTCTCCTCCCTTTCCTTGAATTTCCCCCAATTCCTGGTCCATATATATGAATGGGAAGATGGTTCTTCATAGTGAGAGCAGTGGTTTAGCAATTAAATTAAAGAATAGGACCACTACCGGTCGCAGTGAGCCCAGACGTAGGAAGACCTGTTCTATATCGGTACCAATGACATCAGTATGTATAGGAAGGTGGTTCTGCAAAATGAGGGCAGGGATTTAGCAATTAAATTAAAGTACAGGGTCACCACCCGTCCCAGTGAGGCGAGACATAGGAAAACCATACAGATCACCACGTGGTCAGGAGATGGTGTAGTAGGGATGGCTTCAAAATTTGGCTTCACTGTGTTATTTACCAATGAAGGTGGGATGTCTACAGAAGAGGTGGAGGACCGTTTACACCTGAACTGGAGGGAACTGATACTCCAGCGGGAAGGGTTGTCAGAACAGTGCATGAAGCTTTTGGGGAGAGTTATTAAACTCGAATGCAGGGGGATGGGATTCAGAGTGTCAGCGCAGGTCGTGGAGTGGTTAGGGGTCCTGATGTTGTAAAGACCTCAGAAAAAGTCTCGAATCAAAAGGTTGAGCATGTTGCGACCAGTGTCCTGAGCCGCGTATATGTCAATGCAGGAAGCTTTAAGCCGCTGTGCACAATAAATTATGATATTCTAGATATTTGTTTCAGAATATTGCTTATAGGGGAGCAAGCATGACAGCACGATATTTCGGGTTTCCCTATTTTTAGACGTGAAATTGAGGAGGGGTGACATTGCTTGACTGAGGAGATGTCACCACAGTGCATAGTGAGAACAGACAAGCCGACTCGTCAAAGTGAGGCTTTATGGGTGGAAATGAGGAATAAGAAATGTATGGCCATGATCATGGGGCTACATTATAGACAAGACAACAGTCCGCTGGATTAGGATAAACAAACCTGTAGAGAGATCACAGACGCATGCAGAAAACATAAGAACGTGATAATTCGTAAGTAGAAGTCCCAACTAGAAGAAAGAGAAGAGGGTGCAGGAGCCTCAGGACCAACATCGCCCGGATTACGAACGGTTATTACCCCTTAACCATCAGGAGGGAGTTATAGGGTCTTCAGGATACACACCTTTTGTTTCATGTACACTTCCTGCCGCTCAGCCATCAGGGAGGAGTTACAGGAGCCTCTGGACACACATCGCAAGGTTCAGGAGCATTAATTATCCCTCCACCATCGGAAACAGTGGCAGGAGCCTCAAGGCACAAACCACAAGGTTCAGGAACAGTTACTAAACTTCAACCATCAGGAGGGAGGGAGGTACAGGCTCAGGACAAACACCCCTTACTATCCTTTTGCTCTTAATACACCTGTAGAATCTATTTAGATTATCCTTCACCTTGACTGCCAAAGCTCCCTCATGTCTTCTTTTCGCCCTCCTGAATTCTTTCTGAAGTAGTTTTTGTTTCACTTTTATAGTCCTCAAGTAGCTCCCTCCCTGTTTCCTATACTTGTCATATACCTTTCTCTTCTTCTTTATGAGTTCCAATATCCATAATGAACCAAGTTTCCATACTCTTTTTCACGTTTCCTTTAATCCTGGCTCGAACATACAAGCTCTGTACTCTCAACATTTGTCCTTGGAAGGCCTTCCGCCTACAAACGACATTCTTTCCAGAGAACAACCTGTCTCAATCCACACTTTTTAGATTTTGTTCTCATGTCTTCAAATTCACCTTATTTTAGAAACTCTACCCGAGCGCCTGATCTATCTTTATCCATGATCAAGTTGAAACCAATATTGTTATGATCATTGGAACCAATGTGTCCCCCTACACACACTTCCGTCACCTGTCTTAACTCTTTTCCTGATAGGAGATCTAATATTGCATAATCTCCAGCCGATACCTCTATATACTGATGCAGAAAACTTTCATGAACATATTTTACAAATCCAAACCTTTCTTTAAATTTAACAGTATGAGAGCCCTAACCAATATGTCGAAAAATAAAAGCCCCTTCTATCACAACTTTATGTTTACTGCAGTTGCCTGCCATCTCACTGCAGGTTTGCTCCTCCAATTCTCGCTAACTGTTAGTCTATAATAAAACCCTATTAAGAGAGGGAGTGATTGTGTCAGACGAAAGTAGGAGGGAAAGGGCAAAATGAAAAGAGGAACGATGTGGTGCAAGAGAAGGGGAGGGTTGGGTGGAGGAGTAAGGAAGGGAGGGATGGATAGAGGGCGACGGAGCGGGAGGGAGGGTAACTGGGAGAAGGGAGAGATTCTGACAGACAGCTGGAAGTCCCCGGCTGAACGCTACAAAATTCCCAAACACCACCTCCCCCAACCCTCGAAAAAGCGGAATGATGGGGAATAATGCAGGGAACTGTGTTCGGGGGGGCAAACAATATATGGTTGAGGGGTATCTACAGTTTGGGGTGACAGGCGTCGTTGGTGGAGAGGAGAAAGAGAAAACGAATGACAGACAAATGAAGTAGTGGGTTGAGATAATGAGGAATTGTTGAAAGTGGGGGAAGGTGGGTGAGAAGGGAAGAATGGTGGAGGCAAAGGGGGTGAGAGAGAAGGGACAGAGAGGCTGAAAGAGAGGGAGAGAGAGGAGATAGAGAGAATGTGGGCGTGTGTGTGTGTGAGAGAGAGAGGGAGAGGAGAGAGAGGAGAGAGAGAGAGAGAGAGAGAGAGAGAGAGAGAGAGAGAGAGAGAGAGAGAGAGAGAGAGAGAGCGAAAGAAGAAAATATAGAGTGCACAACTGAAAGAGATAGACGGGAAAACAATGCGAAGTGCACGAGAGGAGAGGAGTTGTTCAGGTTAATCGGTGGGAGGGGGAGCTCACTAACCTCGTTGGTGTTTGGGTGTTTGCTCTGGAGCAAGTCTCTCCGACATTCTTTCCACCCGCCCTCCTTCTCTACCTCCCTCCTTCCATTCCTTTCATCTCTCTCCCCATTCGACTACGCTCTCCATCATCGTCTACATTCCTTTTCCCTCATCCATCCCTCTCCTGACCGCTTTCTTCGCTGTGCCACACTCTCTCTCCTTCCTATTCTCCTCTCCGCTCCTCATTCCATCTCTCTCCTTCTCTTCCTCCCGTATAGTCGCCCCCACTTTGCTCCCCCTCTCTCCCCCACTTTTCTCCCCCACTCTCCCAAACGCCTCTTCCTCTATTTCGCTACCCATCTACTTCCGTTTTCTCATCTCCATCGCTCTTCTCTTCACTCCCGCATCTCTCCCATCATTTCCCTCTACCGTTCCACGCACTCCGTCCACTGTCACCCAATTCTCTCTCCGCCGACACGCTATCTCCCACTCTCTCCCTCCCCCTCTTTCTCCCCTCTATCATTATTCTGTCCACTGCCACTCTTATCTCTTACCTCTCGCACACTCCAATCCCTCTCCACGGAACCTCCCCCACCACCTGCTCTCGGTTCCTCTTTTTCAGCTGCTCATCTCATTTTTCATGGTGTCTGTCGGACACCCTTGTCAAAACAGGTTTCCTTTGACAACGGTTACTTCTCCTTCCTGAGCTCAGAAGCGCAGAGGATCCTCGACAGGATGGACGACAGCGAGACTTACGTGAATGTAAAATTCACAAAAACGGACTCAGAGACTCCTTCCCGAGGTGAGTGGGGTAGAGAGATGGAGGGAGGGAGTTTCAATCTGTGTCTGACCCCGGGAGTGTGGGATTGGACGTTGTGGAGGGAGCCCTCTAAAATATATTTTAATCCCCACTTTTCCCTTCGCTCCACTCTCCCTCCTCTCACTCTGCACAAGCCTTATAACTTTCCCCCTTCTCTCTCCCTTTCCCTCTCACGTCATTCTTCTTTCACTCTCTTCTCCCCTGTATCCCTTTTTTCCCATCTCATCCACTCTCCGCTCTCCTGTCCTCACTCAGCCACTTGTCCCTCTCTTTTCCCTCTCTTTCCCATGCTGTTCCCTTTCTCTCCCTTCCCTCTAACGGCCCACCCCACTCTCTCCTTCCTTCAACCACATACACTTTTATTACCCCTCTCCCCTGCCCTCTTCCACGCTATGTGTCCCTCTATTCCCTCTCTCCCACTCTCTCTCCCTTTCCTTCCCGCTTTCCCTCCTCTTTTGTATCCGTCGCGCCAATACGCCATGCGCCTTCTTAACCACAGAGTCAACCTCCGCAACTGCTTTGTGATCGGACACCAAGATCAGTCTGATTCTCCACATTGCCAAGTGTCTTACCATTAATACAATATTCTGTCATCGTATTTGACCTATCAAAATGAACCACCTCACACTTAACTGGTTTGAACTCCATCTGCCACTTCTCAGCCCCGTTTTGCATCCTATCAATTCCCCGCTGTTATGTCTGACAGCCCTACAACCATCCACAACACCCAAACTTTGTGCCATCAGCAAACCTGCTAGCCCATCCCTCCATATCTTCATCCAGTTCACCTAAAAGTCACGAAGAATAAGGGTCCCAAAACAGATCGCTGAGGCAATCCACTGGTGACCGAATCCTATGCAGAATATGACCCGTCTACAATCACCCTTTGCTTTCTTTGGGCAAGCCAGTTGTGGATTCTCAAAGCAATGCCCCCTTGGATCCCATTCCTCCTTACTTTCTCACTAAGCCTTGCATGGGGTACCTTATAAAATGGCTTTGCTAAAATCTATCTACACCACATCAACTGTTCTTCCCTCTTCAGTGTGTTTCGTCACATCCCCACACAAATTCATTCCGTCTTGTGAGGCGCGAACTGCCCTTTACAAAGCCAAGCTGACAATCCCAAAACATATTATACCTCTCGAAATGTTCATAAATCCTTCCTCTCAGGATCCTTTCCATCAACTTACCAACCGCTGAGTTAAGACTCACTGGTCTAAAATTTCCTGGGCTATATCTTCTCCACATCTTGAGTAAAGGAACAACATTCACAACCATCCAATACTCCGGA
Source organism: Hypanus sabinus (assembly GCF_030144855.1). Classification (NCBI taxonomy): domain Eukaryota; kingdom Metazoa; phylum Chordata; class Chondrichthyes; order Myliobatiformes; family Dasyatidae; genus Hypanus; species Hypanus sabinus. Next base: position 28,651 of record NW_026780142.1, read on the forward strand.
ACCTCTCACGTCTTCATTGATAATGGAAAGATCATCACCAGAGCCACTGCAATCTCTTCCTTCGCCTCCCACACTAGCCTGTGGTATATTTCGGCCGGTACCGACGACTTAACAATTTAATGTTTTCCAAAAGCTCCATTACATCCATTTCTCAAGATCTACATGCTCAGGCTTTTCAGTCTGCTGGAAGTCATCACTACAATCACTAAGATACCGAAGTAAAATATTCATTAAGTAACTCCTTTTGTCTTATTTAATATTTATTATGATCTTATGGTCGTATGATATCTCCACAGCTGCGCCAGAACGGGAGTCGAAAGTGAAGATCGGAAATAGACCATATCGTCAGATATGCCTATTCTGTCTAGTTACATCCGCCCTCTTCGTGATAGTGGCCGGTCTCTCGATCCATGGTGAGTGGAACCGTCTCCGGGTGGAGTCAGACCGGCAATAAAGAGAGTGGAATAAATTGAGATTGTAAAACACAACAGTGAAACCAACACCCCCCTTACCGTAACACCGATGGAAGAAGGCAGCATACATGAGGTATAGGAAGCAAGGATCAGACGGGTCTATTGGACATAGAGTAGCTAGAAAAGAGATGAGGAAGGGGCTGTGGAGAGAAAGAATGAAGCAAGAGAAGGCCTTGGTGAGTAGGCTAAATGAAAACCCCAAGAAATTCTTCAATTATGTTAAGAACAAAAGGATGACAGGAATGAAGGTAGGACTGATTAGAGATAATGGTGGGAAGATGTGCCTGGAGACTGTGGAAGTTAGCGAGGTCCACAATGAGTACTTCGATTCGGAACACTCCACTGAGAGGGAACGAGATGACGGTGAGGACAATATGATAGAATGTTATCTTCTGGAGCATGTTGATATTAGGGGAGAGGAGCTCTTGTAGTTGTTAAATGCATAAGGACGGATAAGTTACTGGGGCCTGACAGAATATTCCCCAGGCTGCCTCACGACGAGAGAGAAGAAATTGCTGAGCTTCTGGCTAGGATATTTATGTCCTCGTTGTCCACGGTAATGGTATGGGAGCATTCGAGGGAATGTTGAACCTTGGTCAAAAGAGTTAGAGGGATTCTCCGGGTAATTATAGACCAGTGAGACTGACGTCTGTTTTGGGAAAGCTGTTGGAAAAGATTCTTAGAGATAGAATCTATGGTCATTTAGAGAATCATGGTCTGAACAGGGACAGTCAGCATGACATTCTGAAGGGCAGATCGTTTCTAAAGAGCCCGATACAATTTTGAGGAGGTGACCAGGCATATAGATGAGGATAGTGCAGAGGGTGTGATATAAATGGAATTTAGTACGGCATTTGACAAGGTTCTACGCGGTCGATCTTACTTCGAAAGTCAGAAGACATGGGATCCAGAGAGGCTTGGCCGGGTGGATTCAGAATCGGCTTGTCTGGAGAAAGCAGAGTGACTTGGCGGAGGGAGTACATTCGGATTGGAGTGCCGTGACTAGTGGTGTTCCACAAGGATCGGTTCTAGGATTTTCGTGATTTTATTAACGAAATCGATTTGGGGGTAGAAGGATGGGTTGGCATGCTTGGAGACGACACAACGGATGCTGGTGTTGTGGATCGTGTAGAGGATTGTCGAAGATTGCAGAGAGAAGTAGCAGATGGAGTTCAACCCGGAGAAGTATGAGGTAGTACACTTTGAAAGGACAAACTCCAAGGCAGAATACAAAGTAAATGGGAGGGTACTTGGTAGTGTGGTGGAGCAGAGGGAACTGGGCGCACATGTCCACAGATCCCTGAAAGTTGCCTCACAGGTAGATAGGGTAGTTAAGAAGGCTTATGGTTGTCAGCTTGCATAAGTTGAGGGATAGAGTTTAAGACTCTCGAGGTAATGATGCAGCTCCATAAAACTCTGGTTCGGCCACACGTGGAGGACTGTGTCCAGTTCTGGTCGCCTCACTATAGGAAGGATGTGGAAGCATTAGAAACGGTACAGAGGAGATTTACCAGTATGCTGACTGGTTTAGAGAGTAGGCATTATGATCAGAGATAAAGGGAGAGAAGGCTTTACTCTTTGGAGAAAAGGAGGATGAGAGTAGGTATGATAGAGGTATGCCAGACATGAAGAGAAATAGCTAAATTGGACACCCAGCGCCTCTTCCACAGGGCACCGCTGCTCAATACAAGAGGCTTTAAGGTGAGGGGAGCAAAGTTCAAGGGGTATATTAGAGGTAGGTCTTTTACTCAGAGAGTGGTTGGTTCGTGGAAATCACTGCCTGATTCAGTGGTGGAGGCAGATGCACCAGTGAAATTTAAGAGACTACTAGACAGTTATATGGATGAGTTTGAGGTGATGGGTTATATGGGAGGCAGCGTTTAAGGGGTCGGCACAACATTGTGCTGTACTATTCTATGTTCCATAATACGGACAGACCTCAAATCGTGATAAAACACGGTCTATACCGTAACATAATCAAGACTATTGCGGACACAGACATGCCATTCACCATCACATCAACAATGCCGTTACCGTAGCACGGCCACGACCTTCTACAAAACGCAAATGCACTCCTAACCGCGACACTGACACGACCATCGCCGTGACACACACGTGTCTGTAACATCGACAGGCCTCTGACCGTGTTACTGATAATCCGCTCAAGCGACACAGTGACACCAACACGATCTTCATCGTGACACTGAGGTACCGTACACCGTGACACCTTCACTCTCCTCCGCGTGATCCACTCTACACCGCGTTGTGACAAATACTCACACTTCACTGCAACACCCCTTACGGCGACAGTATCACTCCTCAACATAACACCGATGTACCGCTCACTGAGGCAATTACCCTCACCTCACCCTGACACAGGTAAAATTCTTAACAGATACCGACACTTCAATTCACAAAGTCACAATGACATGGACATAGAACTCTCGTTCGCACCGACACACACCTCAGCGTGTCACTCTCACACACACCGTGGCCATGAACTGTCTCTCACCGTGGCACTGACATACCCTACTCTGTGCGACCAGCACACCCCACACCATGACACCGTGACACGTTATTGTTACCCGGCCCACCTCCCGCCGGGGCACAGAAACTGCTATCACAGTGACAACGACACGTTCCTCACAGCAACCCGGACATGCCACGCACGACACTGACGCAAACCCCCATAGTAATAACAAAATCTTCACAGGAACATCGATTTTCCCCCAAGGTGGCGCCGACGGCTCCCACTGTGCCCAAAAGGACATGCTGCACTGTGACACTCTGAACGGTTCGGTAGCGTGACGCTGACTTACGTAAAGGCTAAACATTCTTCACCATCTCTCTCAGTGTCACAGGTCCGTCACAAGTTCACTGAGATGGAAACGAAGTACAGATCTATCAACGAAACCAAGGCTCAAATCTGTGAATATTTGACCAGCAGAAGCGGTGAGGCATCATCCCCCTCTTTATCCCGTTCCTCGTCACAGGGCAGGCATGGAGGGAGGAAGCGTCACTCTGTGCTTGAAATTAGGAGTATGTGAACAGATGGCGTGGAGGGTGATTCTCTCTCTGTTTGACCAGGTGTTTGTGTGATGGGGCTGTGTTGAGGAAGTTTCACTCTATCACTGAATCTAGGAGTGTGTGATGGGACGGTGTGGAGAGAGCTTCACTCTGTGTCTGACCTCGGGAGTGTGAGATGGGACGGTGTGGGGGGAGCTTCACTCTGTGTCTGACCCCGTGTGTGTGTGATGGGACGGTGTGGGGGGGAGCTTCACTCTGTGTCTGACCCCGTGTGTGTGTGATGGGACAGTGTGGAGGGAGCTTCACTCTGTGTCTGACACCGGGAGAGTGTCATGGGACGGTGTGGATGGAGCTTCATTCTGTGACTCGACAGGGAGTGTGTTATGGGACGAAAGGATGGAGATTCACACGGTGTTGATGTCGTGAATGTCTGATGGGACCGTGTGGAGGCAGCTTCTCTCTGTGTCTGTCACTTTTCTCTGTGGTGTGTTGAGAAGCTGTAGAGGGAGAATCACTCTTCCTCTGAGTGAACGGGTGAGTTTAAAAAGTGAGCAGATTGAGAGGGGGATGTCATTTCTTCCGCAGTTTGGACGGGGCACGACTACGCAAGCACTTGAAAATCGGCCTCTGAAGCAGCGAGAGGTTTTAAAAAATCGAACAGATTAACGGGGCGGGCAATTGAGTAGTGGGAAACAGACTAGGAAGGGTTTGGCTCGAGAGGCATCTGCGAGCAGAGACTGAAGACGAGCTTGCTCCCAGTGAGGTAAGGCTTGGCAAGCTACTTTAATTAATCTAATTAGCTTCAAATTAGGTAATGGAGGATAGGAAGAAGGAGGAGGTCCTGCAAAGAGGGTTTAGGGAGTTTGGTACAACAATGAAGGACTGGACTCCAGGGTTGCAATGTCAAGATTGCTACCAGTGCCACGTGCCAGTGAGGCTGGAAATAGGTGATAATGCAGATAAATACGTGGCTGAGGAGTTGTTGCAGGAAGGAAGGCTTCATGTTTCTTCTTCCAGGGAAGGTGGGACCTTTTACGATGGGCCGGGTTGCACCTGAACTATAGGGGGACTAAAGTCCTTGCGGGAAGTTTTGCTCGAGCTGCTGCGGTGGATGTAATCAAGATTTCCGCGGGGGGGGGGGAACCAGAGCGATAGAGCAAATAGTGAGGTGGAGGAGGATAAAGGTAATGAGAGAACTGCGTTTAGTGGATGGGGCAAAGCCAGATCTAACATATAAAGAGGCTTAGAGGAAAGAGGAACAGAATTAAAGGTGTAAAGATAGTAAAGTAGAAGGGCTAAAGTGCGTCTCTTCAATGCAAAAAGCGACAGGAACAAAGAAGATGAACTGAGGGCTTGGATACGTGCATGGAATTACGATATGGTGGCGATTACAGAGACGGCTGGCAGCAGGGCAGGTTTGGATTCTCAATATTCCTGGACTTCAGTGGTTTAAAAGGGATAGAGAGAGGGAAAGGGGGAGAAGGGGTGGCGTTAATGGTCTGCAATAACACTACGGCTACATAAAGGGTGGCTAATGCAGCAGGATCCTCCTTTGAGTCAGTGTGGGTGGATGTCAGGAGCAGGAAGGGAGCAGTTACTCCATTTAAAATATTCTATAGGCCCCCTTGTAGCAGCAGAGACATCGAGGAACAGATTGGGAAGCATATTTTGGAAAGGTGGGAAAATAACAGGGTTGATATCATGGGTAACTTTAACTTCCCTAATATTGCTTGGCTCCTGATTAGGTCTAATGGTTTAGACGGGGCCGAGTTTATTAAGTGTGTCCAGGACGGATTCCTGTCACAGTTTGTTGACAGGCCGACTAGGGTGAATGCCATAGTGGATCCAGTATTAGGTAACCCACCGGTTCAGGCCACAGATTTTAGTGGGTGAGCATCCGGGGGACAGTGACCAACACTCCCTGGGCCTTTAGTAGTATCATGGGAAATGATAGAATCAGAGAGGACAGGGCATTTCTAATTGGGGAAGGTCAAAAAGATAAGGCTGTAAAGCTTGAACTTGCGGCTGGGGGTTGGGATGACGTATTTGCAGGGAAATGTACTATGGATGTGTGTTTGATGTTTAGGGATCTCTTGCAGGATTTTAGGGATAAATCTGTCCCGGTGAAGAAGATGAAGAATGGTAGTGTGAAGGAATCATGGGTGACAAGTGAGGTGGAAAATCTTGTCAGGTGGAAGAGGGCAGCAAACATGGGGTTCAGGAAGCAAGGATCAGATGGGGCTATTGAGGAATATAGGGTAGCAAGAAATGAGCTTAAGAAGGGGCTGAGGAGAGCAAGAAATGGGCATGAGAAGGCCTTGTCGAGTACGGTAAGGGAAAGCCCCAAGGCATTCTTCAATTATGTGAAGAACAAAAGGGTGACAGGTGTGAAGGAAGGACTGATTAGCGATAAAGCTGGGAAGTTGTGCCTGATAGTTGTGGAAATGAACAAGTTCCTCACTGAATATTTCTCTTCTGTATTCACCAATGAGAAGGAACCTGATTAAAGTGTGGACAATATAAGCGAGGTTGAAGCTCAGGATCATTGCTGATATTAAGGGAGAGGAGGGGCTGGAGTTTTTGAAGTATATTAGGACGGATAAAACCGCGGGGCCTGACAGGATATTCCCCATGCTGCTCCACGAGGCAAGGGAAGAGATTGCTGAGACTGGCTAGGATCGTTCTGTCCTCGTTGTCCACTGGAATGGCACCGGTGGATTGGAGGGAGGCGAATGCTGTACGTTGTTCAAAAAAGTTAGTAGGTATAGTCCACGTATTTATAGGCCTTACGTCTGCGGTGTGGAAGATGTTGGAAAAGATTCTTAGAGATAGGATAAACAGGAATTTGGAGAATCATAGTCTGATCAGGAACAGTCACCATGGATTTGTGAAGGGCAGATCGTGTCCAGGAATCGTGTAGCGTTCTTTGAAGAGGCGTCCATTTATCTAGATGAGGGTAGTGCAGTGGATGTGATCTATATGGATTTTAGTAAGGCATGTGATCCCAGGATGTTTGGCTTGACTGCAGAAAGCAGTGTGCCGTGACGGAGGGGGTATATTCCGATTGGAAGTTGCGACTAGTGGTGTTCCAAGAGGATCGGATCTGGGACCACTACTGTTCGTCATTTCTATTAACGACCTGGATGTGGGGGGTAGAATGGTGGGTTGGCAAGTTTGCAGACGACACAATGGTTGGTGAAGTTGTCAATAGTGTAGAGGATTGTTGAAGATTGCAGAGAGACATCGATAGGATCCAGGAATGTACTGAGAATGGCAGATGGAGTTCAACCCGTAGAAGTGTGAGGTGGGACACTTTGGAAGGACAAACACCATGACAGAATACAAAGTAAAATGCAGCATACTTGTTAGCGTTGTGGAGCAGAGAGATCTGGGTGTACATATCCACGTATCCCTGAAAGTTGCCTCAGAGGTAGATAAAGTATTTAAGAAAGCTTATGGAGTATTGGCTTTCATAATCCAAGGGATAGTGTTTTTAGAGTCGCGAGGGAAAGATGCAACTTTATAAAACCATGGTGAGGCCACACTTAGAATACTGTGTCCAGTCTGGTCTCCTAACTATAGGAATGATGTGGAAGCTGTGCAAAGGCTAAAGAGGAGATTTACCAGGATGCTGCCTGGTTTAGATAGTATGGATTATGATCAGAGATTACGGCAGCTAGGGCTTTATTGTTTGCGAAAGAAGGAGGATGAGAGGAGACATGATAGAGGTATACAAGATATTAAGAAGAATAAACAGCGTGGTCAACTAGCGCTTCACCAGGGCACGACTGCTCAGTACAAGAGGACATGGCTTTATGGAACGGGGAGGGAAGTTCAAGGTGGATATTAGAGGAAGGTTGGTGCGTGGAATGTACTGCCTGAGTGAGTGGTACAGGCAAAAACATTCGTGAAATTTAAGACACTACTAGTTAGGTCTATAGAGGAATTTAAGTTTGGGGATATATTCCAGGCAGGGCTTAAGAGTCGGTACAACATGGTGGGCCGAAGGGCCTGTTCTGTGCTGTATTCTATGTTGTATATCTGCCTCTATCTGACGTGTGCGCTCAGGTATTTTCATCCGGGAGTGTGTGATGGATGGTGTGGAGGGATATTCATTGTGCCTGCTATTGTTAATGCGCCAAGGAACGATGTCGAAGGCGGGGAAATTCTCTTTGTGCCTGACCTCAGGTGAACGTGATGGGACCGCATGGCGTGAAATTCACTCTCTGCGTCACCCCGGGTCTCACTCTGTGTCTCACTGTTCCTTGTTCCTGATTTCCAGAGCAAACCTGTTCCGAGAATTGGGTCACAAATAAAAACTGGTGTTATTACGTTTCCACGTTTGTAACAACTTTATACAAAGCGATTCAAGAATGTTCAAACCGTGATTCAAGGCTGCTCGAAATCAATTCAAAGGATGAAGCGGTATGTTGCACAGCACGAGCAGGTACGACAGTAACACAGGAATCAACACACACCAGCGGGCTAAGACACAGAGTGAAAACGCACAATACATTCCCATCACACACTCCCGGGGTCAGACACAGAGTGAATCTCCGTCAACACCATTCCATCACAAACTCCCGTGATCAGTCACAGAGTGAAGCTACCTCCACACTGTCCCATCACACACTGCTGGGGTCAGACACAGAGTGACTCTCCCTCCACACCGTCCCATCAAACACTCCCGGGGTCAGACACAGAGTGAATCTCCCTCCACACCGTCCCATCACACACTCCCGGGGACAGAAACAGAGTGAGACTCACTCCACACAGTCCCACCACACACTCCATGGGTCAGGCATAGAGTGAAGCTCCCTCCACACCGTCCCGTCACACACACCTAGGGTCAGATACACACTGAAGCTACCTTCACAGAGTCCCGGACGAGATTCCTGTTGTTATCAACTGAGAGAATCTCCGTATCATAGTTTTCGATTCTTGGCATTGATACAGTAAATTTAAATTTCCCAGAACTTTGTATCCCGCAATCTTGTGAACCAAACCCGCATATACTGGATTGGAAAATGCGAAAACAGGTGAGAGTTTGACGGATCTGTCGGGTGAGAATTGAGTTTTGTGATAGACCTGATGGGAGAAAATAGAATTCGTTTACGGTCTGAAGTAGTTTTGTGGAAAAGTGAGGGTTATTGGGAATTGTTTGTAAGTGGGTAGGGGATAGGGTGGTACAAAAGGAGCATCTTGGGGCCGACACATGTCTGCCGGGGAAGGACAGGGCAGTGTGAATATTTCGGAAACTGGCATGGGGCAGTAGGGAGAGATCAGTACACGGCGATTATTTTGGTACTGACTCATGTCAGTCAGGAGAGCGCGCTGCAGTGGGATCATTTTGGAGATAGTCGCCTGACTGTGAGGCGAGGAAGCAAAAGCGGGATTAGTTTAGTGAATGAGTTAGATCTGAGGGGCGAGAGTAGGACAACTGGATTAGTTTGGAGACCAGTACAGGGCCATGGACACACAGTGAGGTAAAGTGATTAGTTCAGAGCTGGTCGCCGGGCTGTGAGGAGAGGGAGGTACAGTGTGATTCGTTTGCTGATTGATATAGATCTGAGGGAACTGAGCTGGGCAGCGGGAGTAGACGGTGGGACAGTGGGGTTTGTGCGGGGACTGAAACAGATCAGAGGGGGGAGGGTAGTCCTGTTCGACTCGTATGGGGACTGAAAGGGGTCTGTGGTGAGAAAGCGGTTCGGTGTGATTAGTTTTGGGGATCCGGGGCTGTGGGGAGACATTGGGTCAGTGCAATTAGTTGGGAACTGACCCAGGATAGTGGGGAGACATTGGGACCGTGGTATCAGTCTGGGTACCGGCACTGGGCGGTGAGGGAGAGCGTTTGAGTGGGAGGATTTTGGGGACTGACAGAGGCTGTTGGGAGAGAGCGATTTCTTGGGATTAGCTTGGGGACGGTCTCGGCTCGGGTTCTCTGCTGGAGCTGTTTTGTCACTGTTGAAATTGTTTAATCCCCTTGCATAGGAATGCGAGCTTCCGTCTCCTGTACAAGGGGCTTTCGGGGACGCCCTACTGCTGGCAGTGTGATCCGACTGCAGTCAGTATGAAGTATCCTTGCGATCGTGATCAGCATTTCATCTGCGAGAAGTCGTTGTTGCCGGATATTCCTGAAAAGATCCAGGGTCTCTGTCAACAGCCAGTGGAGGCTCGTGAATCAAATGACTACCTCCAGTCTCCCCTTCACTCTCACTCCCCGATCCTTTCAGATTCCCCGCCCACACTCTCCGCCCCTCCCTCCTACTTCAATTCCTCCTTTTAACGCAACTATATTCTCCCCACCACACACTGAGAAGCCTCTCTCCCCGTCCATCCCCTTCTTTCCCTCCTTCCCCGTCCCGCGCTTTCTGCTCCCTCTACCTATCTTATTATTACCTCGTACTTCCTCCGCCCGCATTCTTCTGCTCCCTCTACCCTCCTCTTTCACCTCTCTCCCACTTTCGTACGCCACTCTACACCACTCGATTCCCTCACCGTTCACTCTAATCTCTCCATTTCCCCGATATTTCTCTCTCTCTCCTTTCCACCCACACTCCCCTCAATCCTGTGTCGTCTGTGACAGTACTGCCGATCTGAATCCAGTGCCAACACTTTATTTCCCCACTGTCTCTTTGTCAACTATCAAGCCTCCATCCACTCAAACTCCCTCCTCGCCCTCCCTGTCCCTTCCTCCTACCCCATTCTCCAACTGCTGAGGGGTCCCCATTCTCCTCACTATACACCGACAAAACTTTGTCCTCATTGACCCCCTGCTTTGTGGCCATTTCCAACCCGTCCCGTCCTTCTCCACCCCCTATTGCCTCGCACTTTCTCTGCCCGCTCTTTCTCCTCTCTCTCTCAGCCAACTCTCTCACACTCTCTGCTACCTCTCCATTCTCTCTGAATCCTCCGTCTCCATGATCTCTCTCTCTCTCTCTCTCTCTCCCTCTCTCTCTCTCTCTCTCTCTCTCTCTCTCTCTCTCTCTCTCTCTCTCTCTCTCTCTCTCTCTCTCTCTCTCTCTCTCTCTCTCTCTCTCTCTCTCTCTCTCTCTCTCTCTCTCTCTCTCTCTTTCCTTCCCACCCGCTCTCACCACCATTCTGTGTCATCTGATTCTCGATAACCCAACAATGGGTGAAAGTCTGTGCGTATTCCCTCTGTCTGTGCCGCTCTTGGGTTTATGCATCTCTGTAACTTTGCAACATTGATCCAGGGAATAAAGTCGCAAACTTCCCTCCCTCTCTACATAACCCTCGATTTCCTGCAATATCCCTGTAAAACTCCCTGACACTCTGTCCGGTTCAGTGACAGTTCTCCTAAAGCAGAAATCCTCACCGACGTCTTGTACCACTGCAACGTGATCTCCCGACTCCTGTGTTCAGTGTACTGACCGGTGAAGGCCAGCGTGCCAAGTGTCCTGTCCTATCGGATATTTTTAAGCAGAATCGCTATTTGATTTTTATTTTTTTATCTGAAATTTAGAATGTGTTCTTCTGCTGCATCAGAATTGAAAAAAAAATGGATAGTTAATGTAAATTACAAACATTAATAAACACCGCAAAAATGTCGAGTGTCTGCTCGTGCGTTCAGAGTCGTGATGGCGCAGGGTGAGAAGATGTTCCTGAATCGTTGTGTGTGGGTGTTCAGGCTCCGGCGACTCCTCCCTGATGGTAGTAACGAGCAGAGAGCTTCTCCCGAGTGGGGACAGTACTCAGTGATGGATGCCGCCTTCTCGAGGCATCGCCTCTTGACAATGCCCTCGATGGTAGGGAGAGGTCTGACCGTCAGAGTGGCGGCTGAGGCTGGAACCCTCTGTAGCCCGTGACTATTCTGTGCTTTGCAGCATCCGCACCCGGCGGCGATGCGGCTAGTCAGAAAGCTCCCCACCGAATATCCATAGAATTTTCCTCATCTTCACTGAGAGAGCACATCCCCTCAAACTCCTAAAGCTGTGATCCCTTCCGAACCGAGACAGCTCTGGATGTTGTAGAACCCAAATGCAGAGTCAGGTCTGGAATTAATTCAGACTCAGACTCGAAATGAACAAGCCGGCACCAACCCAAACCAAAGACGACATCTCCAGCGGGGCAGATGTTGGCAATTCCTCTGACAAAGTCAGGAAGTAAAATGTTGAGCCTGCTGGGACTCATGTTCTAGGCTGCGTACATTTCAATGCAGGAAGTATTGTACGAAAGGCAGATGAGCTCAGGGTAGGGGCCAACGACTGGAGTTATAATATGGCAGTCATTAGTGGGAGGTGGTTGCAGGGCGGGCAGGACAGTTAGCTCATCATTCCGGATTTTAGTTGAGGAGGAAAGAATTCAAGGGTGCTGGGCGGCTTTAACGGTCGCATCAGATGCATTGACAAACACAGGGGAGGGAGGTTTAATGTGGCTGTTTCGCTCTGAGTCTGACAGACGGAGTCGTTGTGACAGCGCCTCGCGTTTCGTGGAACCACAGCCAATCAGGGAAGCGGATTCATCAGCCAAGACTAAAGACAGGAGCCACTGTTGATGTATTTGTTTTCAGTCTATTTATTGTTTCCTTCAATTAGAGCAGTAGGCCATGCCTGGCAGGAGAGTTGAATGTTTCTATTGCAGGACGTGGGACGACAGGGAGACCTCAGTGTTTCTGACGACTTCACCAGGGAGAAGTTCATCATGATGCAGCTTCTCAGAATCGGCGTTAAGGGGTTGGAACTGGAACTGGATGAACTCGGGATCATTCGCGAAGCTGAGGGGTGATAGGGAGGACATATTGGGAGGAAGTTAGGCCTAATGTACAGATTACAGGAAACTGGGTGACAGTCAGGATGATGAAAGGGGTTAAACAGCCAGACCTAGAGAAAGTGCCCCCTTGTGGCCAAACCACACAATAACAGGTCTAACAACTTGGGCGGAGGTGTGAAATGACAAAGTAGATGGAAGTATCTCAGGTCGGGTCTCTTGCAGTGGTTTTCGACTGGTTCAGAAGGGAAGGGGGAGGGCGAGATGAGGAGCGCTGTGATGAGAGGGAATGAGAAAAGACGTTCTGTGTGTGATAGAGGGATTACTGGACGGTATTTTGCCTCTCGAGTGTCGGGGTCACTATCGCTCTGAGCAATATTCATTGGGAGGGTGAGCAGGCGAAGTTCGGTACGTGCTGATGTGGCCAGAAATAGGAAGGCAACACCGAGTAACACGTGGCTAAGGTGTCGAGGTATAAATGAGTGCTTCTGATGGTTGGAACATTGGGTTCTCTTCTAAGGAAAGTGTGACCAGTGTATGAGTCCTGTTTCAATATAATCCTAGATGAATTTTCATTCAATCTCAGATGAATAGGCATAAATACACCCAGCCGAAACAGCGTTACTCCAGGACCAAGGTGCAAAAGCAAACTATAATATATTAGGCTTAAAATAGACCACAACGCAGCTTGAGGCCCGGGGACCACAAAATGCGACCGAAATCTTGATTCGACACCAACAAAGGTTGTATTCTGCCAGGCGAACACTAGAGGGCGGCACATACACCTGTCCAGAGGCTGCGTCACAGCGCCCCCACGTAGCGCAGACCTTCACTTTCTCCGCCACCGAACAAATCTCACCGTTTCCACGTCGACTGGACTGAAACTCATGTTCCAGCGGGAAATTCTGTCATTAAAGAGGAGAAGGGTTGGGGATTGAATTAGAGATGCAGGGCGGTGAAAAATAGAATGCCAAAACAAATAGCGGAGTGTTTGTTGAGGCAGATGGGGTTGACCACAGACAAAGTGAGGGAGGCAAAGATTGAGCCTGCAGTTAGTCATGTTCTGAGCTGCCCCCGTTTCTATGCAGGAATTATTGTAGGAAAGACCAGTGAGCTCAGGGTAGGGGTCAATGGCTGGAATTATGATAGTGTAGACATTAGTGAGACGGCGTTTCAGGGCTGGCAGTAGCGTCCGCTCAACATTCCCGGTATCGGCTGTATTAGTCGTGATGAAGCAGGATGTATTCAAAGTCGAGGGGCGGCTTTACTGGTCGCATGAGAATCATTGACAAACTCAGGGAGAGAGGGGTTCATGTGCCTCTTTGACAGGGACGTTAATGCGCAGGGAATGCAGGGAGATGGTTGTCGTGCAGTCAGAAGTGATTTACTCAATTGGTGTATCACAGCATTGTGGGCCTAAGGGTCTGATGTTAGGCGATCTTCGTTCACTGCTCTGCAAGTGGGGCAAAAGACAGATTTCAACTCATCGAGTGGGCAGAAAATGGCGTTCGTTATATAACCGACTTTGAAGATAGTTTCTTAAAAAAAGGAGTACTAGAACTTCACAAACAGCATCGGTAGTGAGCGAGACACACAGCTGTCACTGTGCACCTACACACCCCTCACCATGACGTGGACATAACCCCGACCGGACGCTAAGCGACTCCAAACCGTGACACCCACACGCATCTCGCCGTGACGATCTGCGTAACAGGGTTGGAACTGGAACTGGATGAACTCGGGAATCATTCGGGAAGATGAGGGGGTGATAGGGAGGACATATAGAGAGGTAATTTCACCCAGGGTGTAGGATACAGAAAACTGGGTGACAGACAATCAGGTGAAAGGGGTTAAACAGCCAGAGGCAGTGCAGAGAGCCCTTGTGGCCAACCCGCTCGATAACCCTCTTGGATACATCTGGCTGGGAGGAGAGAGGTGCAAATGACCAAGCAAGGGAAAGTCGCACCGATCAGCTCTCCGGCACTGACTATGGTTCTGTTGCTCTGCAGTGAAGCGGGTGGAATATGGCGAGCTGTATCGATAGGGTTCTCTTTTTTAGGGGAACGGAAAAGCGGTACTGTGGACGAGAACGAGATTCCTCGATGGTATGCGGTCGTTACCGTCACCAGAGTATTGGAGGAAAAGGGACTCTGTTCTCCAAACTTATGTATGTGCAGGTGTGTCCAAAATTAGAAATTTAGAAACACACACACACACACACACACACACACACACACACACACACACACACACGCACACACGCACACACGCACACACGCACACACGCACACACGCACACACACACACACACACACACACACACACACACACACACACACACACACACACACACACACACATTTATGCAGCTTGAGGCACACTGGGCATTTTTAATGTCACTGCAATCTACATTTGTTCACAAAACTGATTGTATTCTGCCGAGCAAACACTTGGGGGCAGCACAGACTCCTGCCTAGAGGCCGCGCCACACCGCCCTCACCTTGCTCAGCTACTTCATCTCCTCTCTCATGAACAATCTTCTCAGTTTGCACCTGAACTGGAATCGATCTAATATCCAGCGGTAAGTTTTGCCATTAGAACGGAGAGTGGTGGTATAAACTCGAGTTGCAGGGACATGTAAACAAGAACGCCTTTACAGATAGTTGAGTGGTTGTTTACAGAAGTCTCAGCAACAGTCAAGAAGCAAAAGGTTGAGCCTGCTGGGACTCATGTTCTGAGCGGCGTACATTTCAATGCAGGAAATATTGTTTGAAGGGCAGATGCGCTCTGGTCAGGGGTCAACACCTCTAAGCCTGACACGGCAGATATTAGTGAAACTTGATTGCAGGCGGGACAGTACCGTTTGCATAAGCTCTGAACGAGACACACAGCCCTCACAGTGATAGGAAGACGTTCTTCAATGGATCACTGGAAGTGTTTCGGTGTCACGACCACAACCCACATCTGACATGAACACGCCCCTCATCGTGACACTGACACACTGACAGGCTCTGCACCACATCAGGATCTCACCACTCAACAATACCAACACAGAGTCAGGCCCTGCACTGTAACTTGAATACAGTCCTCTCCGTATGCATAACACTCTCCCTCTCCAAAACCACTCCCCCACCCGTTAACCTACTCCTACACCATTCCCAGTCACCGTCACACAGACTGTAGTACACCACTCCCGTCTCCGTCACGCGTCACTCGCCTACAAGCAACCCAGTCTCCGTGACCGGCACACTCTCCTGCACACTTCGCCGTCTCCATCATCGGGTACGTACCCATACGCCCCGCCCCTTCCCTGATACACTCCACCCGCTAAACGCTCCCCATCCACGTCGCCTCCCCACTGTCCTCACACCCTATGACACAGGCATTTGTGCAGAGTATGAGGGGGAGATAATGGCTGGTGTTTCACCTCCCCACGTACCATGGATATTGATCGCCAGGATCTGAATCTCTCCACAACTCTGCATGCACAGGCCGGTCACGTGTTCCACACCACTTCCATCAGTGTCTGCATTCTCACCACCCCTTCTCTGGCCTCCTCTCTCCTCCCCTTCCTTCCTCTAACAGCAGCACACAGTCCGCTCACACACACACACCATCACCGAGAGACACACACGATTCAAGACTACTGGAAAGCCGCAAATCTGGTATTGGTGAGTAGGGAGATGGGAGGAGGGATAGGATTTCGTACTTTTGCGGACTCCGGTAGGGTGTGCTGCGATGTGGCGGGAGGTACTTCACATGCCCGACACCGGGAGTGTGATGGGATAATATTTATGGAGCTTCGCTGCTTCTCAGACCCAGGAATTCCATGTTTGAACGGTGTAGATGGCGCTTCACTCTGTGTCAGCCCGGAGTGTGGGTTGAAACAATATGGAGGGAGTTGCACTCTGTGTATGATCCCGGGGGTGTGTGATTGATCTTTGCGGAGCGAGCGTTACTCAGTGTATGTTTCCAGGAGTGTGTGATGGGATTGTATGCAGGGATGCTCGCTCTGTCTGTGATTCCTGGCCATGGTTCAGTGGATTTTGGCGTTGAAACATTCTCCAAATAAAGACAGGGAGACAGAAAATGGCGCCTCACACGTTCTGCTTCAACGGCTGCAAACTGAACACTCTTTCTGTGGCCCCTTCCTTCCTCTTTTCACAGCACACCATCCCTTCGCTATGATTTTTTCTTTATAATATATTTTACTGAAGGAACGGCACAATAAAGTATAATAAAAAAATATAATGAATTATATTTTCCTCCATTTTGCTATTGTATCTTACCCCTAAACAAACCTCCCCTCACCTGCCCTCCCCGAACATACAATGACAGCGAATGTATTTACTATACAACGCTTCACAAATACAAGTACGGACATTTCACAGCCACACCCCCACACTACTTCAAGTCGAAGTCCCACACACATCTACAGCATCTCAGATGATCCAGAATACACTCATATTACAATTCATCAACCACCCTGTGAGGTAAACCATGTGCGTGTTAAAACGGAAGCAACTTCCCAAATACAATCAAATACCCTCAACTATTAGGTAATTCCTTAAGACTCCCAAGATATGACAAGAAAGCTCCCCATTTCAAATAGAACTTCTTCACAGAATCCCTCAGAGTGAATTTAATCTTTTCTAATTTCAGGAGGAAAAAAACGCCCTCTAACCAAGCAGCAGCAGATGGGGGAGTGGCAGATTTCCAGACCAGCAAGATTCTCCTACGGGCCAAAAGCGATGTAAGTGAAATGATATCCGACTGGTTTGCATTTAAACCTAAAACATCATCTGCCACACCAAACACAGTTATAAGCGGGCAAGGTCTGAGTGTCACCCCCAAAACCTCACTGATAATTTTAAAAACCAGGGCCCAATAGCCATCAATCCGAGGGCAAGACCGAAATGCATGAAATAAACCAGCCAGAGAAAAGGACCACCTGTCACAGGATATATGTCAGCACGCCTGGCTTTACTAAAATGTACTGTGTAAAACTTTAAATTGTATGAGTCCCGAGTCTCGCACATGATGACGAGGAATGAACCCTATTCTGTGCTTTTGTCCAATATTCCTCAGACAGATCCACACCAAGGTCATCCTCCCAGCTAGTAGTAGCTTTGTTTAGATCTTGAACACACAAAGACATCAGCTGAGAGTATAGCACAGAGATCAGCTGTTTATCATTCCAGCAGAGAGTGAGTTTGTCCCACAACATAGCAGGTGGTAGATCAGGAAAAGAGGGAAGTTTTTCCTTGACGAAGAGAAGAATCTGCAAGTATTGAAAAAAATGATTATATTTACCATATTTACTGCACAAGTTATCAAAACTATTGAATATATTATCAGTGCACAATTCCTTCATGTGCATAAGACCGTTCAAACCCTATTGCCTAAAAACAAAATCGAGTATGCAGGGAAGAAATAGATGGTTTCTATGAACAGGACCCAAAACTGAACTGATGTGAACGCATAGAGGCAGCGAAATTGTTGTAAATTTTTTGAGGGTGGAACGCACGACAGGACTAGATGTGAATTGAGTAGATTTTAATGGAAATGTTCTGTGACCCCTCCCCTTACAACTTGAAATAATGTAGTTGACGCAAGTGCAATAGAAAGAGGCTCAACTGCAATTGCAAAACGATTCTATGATTCTTAAGTGTGTGAGTGAGCAGCTCGACTCCCTGGTCCATATATGTTCCAATGAAATCGATATGTATGGGGAGGTAGTTCTGCAGCGTGAGGTCAAGGAATTAGCTATTAAATAAAAGGTCAGGACCACTACCCGTCCCAGTGTGCCCAGACCTAGGAAGACCATATAGTTTAGCACGTGGCTCAAGCTACGGTGCAGATGGGAGGGCTTCAGAATTCATTGTGCTTATACCAAGGAACGTGGGATGTCAATAGAAGAGATGGAAGACGATTCACATATAAACTGGAGTGGAGCTGATATCCTAGAGGGAAGGTTTGTCAGTACTGTGCATGAGAGTTTTTGGGAGAGTATTTGAACTCGAATGCAGGGGGATGGGATTCAGAGATGGAGAGAAAATAGCGGAGTCGATATGGAGACAGATAATGTTAAGACCTCAGATAAAACGTCAGGAGTCAAAAAGTTGTGCATCAAGCGACTGGTGCCCTGAGCTCCGTATATTGCAATGCAGGAAGCTTCTAAGCGGCGCATTTAAGCTCAGGATACGAATCAACACAGTGAATATGATTTTACAGCCATTATTGAGAATTGCGTGTAGGAGGAGCAAGCAGTACAGCACGATACTTCGGGTTTTCCTATTTTAGACGTGAGAGAAAGGAAGAATTAAAGGAGGAGGTGTGACATTACAGTGATGAGCAAGTGTCACCACAAAACATAGTCAGAACAGACAAGGCAACTTGTCTAAGTGAAGCTTTACGGGTGGAAATATAGAAACATAGAAAACTTACAAAACAATACAGGACCTTCGTCCCACAAAGTTGTGCTGTACATTTCCCTGCCTTAGAAATTACTAGGCTTAGTCAAAGCCCTCTATTTTTCCAAGCTCCATGTATTCATGCGAAATCTCTTTAAAGAAGTTAATATATCCGCCTCCACCATCGTTCCTGGCAGCCCATTCCACGTACTCACCAATCTCTGCGTAAAACAACTACCCTGACATCTCCTATATACCTACTCCACAGCAGATTAATCCCGAGTCCCCTTGTGTCAGCCATTTCAGCCCTGGTTAAAAGCCTCTGACTATCCACACGATCGAAGCCTCTTATCATCTAATACACCGCTATCAGGTCAACTCTAATCCTCCGTCGCTCCAAGGAGAAAAGGCCGAGTTCACTCATACTCCTTTCATAAGGCATGCTCCCCAATCGCAGTTTCCTTGTGAATCTCCTCTGTACCCTATCTATGGCCCCCACATCCTTCCTGTTGTGAAGCGACCAGAACTGTGTACAGTACTCCAAGTGGGGTCTGACCAGTGTCCTACGCAGCTCTAACATTATCCCTCAACTCCTAAATTCATTTCCATGTTTGATGAAGGCAAGTACACCGTATGCCCTCTTAACCCCAGAGTGAAACTGCGTAGCTGCTTTGAGCGTCCTATGGACTCGTGTCCCAAGATCCCACTGATCCTCCACTTACAAATAATATTATATTCTGCCATTATATTTGACCTACCAAAATGAACCACTTACCTGAGTTGAACTCCATCTACCACTTTTCAGCCTAGTTTTACATCCTATCAATGTCCCGCTGTAACCTCTGACAGCCCTCCACACTATTCACAACACCAGAAAACTTTGTGCCTTCAGCAAATTTACTCACCCATCCCTCCCACTTTTTTCTCCCAGGTCATTTATAAAAATCACGAAGAGTGAGGGTCCCAGACTGGATCACTGAGGAACCATACAGGTCACCGCCCTCCATGCAGAATATGTCCCGTCTACAACCGTTCATTGCCTTCTGTGGGCAAGCTAGGTCTGGATCCACAAGGCAATGTCCCCTTTGATCCCATGCCTCCGTACTTTCTCAATAAGCCCTGCATGGGGAACCGCATCAAATGTCTGACTGAAGTCCATGTACAGTACACTAAATCTAATGCTCTTCCTTCAACAATGGAAATGACGAAAATGAGGAACAAGAAATGTATGACCATGACAGGGGGACTATATTGTACAGCAGACAACAGTCCACTGGATTAGAAGGAACACATCTGTTGAGAGATCGCAGAGAGTTGCAGGAAATATAAGATTGTGATAGCAGATGATTTCAGCTTTCCACCTGTTGACGGAGTCGCCTACTGCAAACAGGGCCAGTGGGATAGAGTTTGTCAAAAATGTTCAGTTCAGGTAAGATTCTTTAATCAGTACGACGACTTCCCAACGAGAGAAAGAGAGAGGGAGGGAGAGAGAGAGAGAGAGAGAGAGAGAGAGAGAGAGAGAGAGAGAGAGAGAGAGAGAGAGAGAGAGAGAGAGAGAGAGAGAGAGAGAGAGAGAGAGAGAGAGAGAGAGAGAGAGAGAGAGAGAGAGGGGGGGGGAGGGAGGGAGGAGAGAGCAGCGAGATAGTTGGACAGGGGAGAGAGTGGGAGAGAATGCAATACTTGATCTGCTACTGTGACATGAGATAAGGCAAATATCAGAGTTTTATTCAGAGGCACACTTTGTGTCTAGTGATCAGAAAGACATTTGTTTGAAGTAAATGTCGGAAATGATTGGACGTTCCTCAGGTTTAGATTCTAAATTGGAGTAAGTCCAAGTTTTGCCTTTGATCAGCAAGGATCTGGACAAGTTGTTTTGTGGCAAAGGTAACTTGAAGCCCAAGCGCCTTTTAATTCGATGTAGCAGGGAACCACCTGGTCTGTGAACAGGGGTAAGTGTTGAAGGAGAGAGATATTTTGGAGTACAAGGCTGGGGAATGCACAGTTTGAATAGAGGGACCCCTCCCGTAACCTTCACTCTTCCATCCCTTACAAACCTCCATGTCTCCGTACCCCACACTCTTCTTCGTATGCGTCACTCTGCTCTCCGCTGCATCCCTCCCCATGTCCCTCTTCCCATACCGCCGCCAGGTGTCCCTGAACATATCTGTATCTCACACCGCTACATCCCTCCCTCTCTGTTTGTGATGTAGAAGGGGATTATGGATATCTCTTGTCAGACTTCCCACTTTCCACCGGATATTGACCTCTCGGTTCTGAATCTCCCCAGCTCTGCGTGGACACCACTCCCTCTAGTGTCCATTATATCACCATCCATATATTCCTATTCCGGGCTCTGCCTCCTCACACCCTCTCCCTCTACATACATACACAACCACACACTTCAGAGAGTGTGTGTGTGTGTGTGAATGTGTGTGTAGGTGTCTGTGTGTGACTGTGGTGGTAGCTGGGGTACCTTAACAAATGTCCTGCTGAAATGCATATGCTCTACATCTACTGTTCTTTCCTTCATCAAGTTTTTCAGTCACATCCTCAAAAAATTCAATCATGCAGCAAAACTTGCCATTGAGAAAGCAATTCTGACTGTTCATATTCATATATACCTCTCAAAACCACTTAAACACTGCCTCTCAGGATCTTCTCCACCAACGTACCAACCTGTTGTGTAAAGCTCACTGGTCTATAATTTCCTGGGCTAACACTACTCCCTTTCTTGAATAAAGGAACAACTTCCGCTTCCTACAATCATCTAGAAAATCAATCATCCCCAGTGATGATTCAAAGATCATCGCCAGATGCTCAGCAATGTCAAAAGCTTAGTGCCTCTTTCTTAGTATCTCCATGTTCAAGCTTTTCAGTCTGCCGAAAGTCATCATTACTATCACCAAGATCATTTTCCATAGTGATTGCTGAAGCAAAGTTTTCATTAAGTACCTCTGCTATTTTCTCTGGTTCCAGACATACATTCTCACTGTCACAATTGATGGGTCCAATTCTTTCACGTCTTATCTTCTTGCCCCTCTCTTGTTCAGTGTAGAATGCTTTGTGGTTTTCTTCAATGCTGTTCGCCAAGGCCCATTCTGGCTCTCCTAATTTCCTTCTGAAACTCATTCCTATTAGCATTATAATCTTGTAGATCTCTAACATCACCTAGCACTCAGAACATTTCGTAAGCTATTTTTTTCTTCTTCACAGAGATTCGTCAGTCTCCGATCAGTCCCCGACCGGGATTTGAAGATCCTTTGGGAACAATATCAGAAGATGAACCGCAAACGGTGCCAGTATCGTCTAAATGTCCATGAGATGCATTCGAACGTTCAATCCAGGATAACCGTCAATTCCCTTTTGGTCCGCTGGCAGACGTCCTGTCTCAAGAATGCTTACACTCTCAAAAAAAAGATCTCTCAATCTCCGCAAGCAAATTCCTCTGCTAACTGTTGACCAGAAGGAAAGGTGAGGTAAAATCCCACATCCCCACTACTAATCTAAACGACAGAGCAGGAGAGAGAGAGAGAGAGAGAGAGAGAGAGAGAGAGAGAGAGAGAGAGAGAGAGAGAGAGAGAGAGAGAGAGAGAGAGAGAGAGAGAGAGAGAAAGTTAGAGAGCGAAAGTCTCTGCGTCTGACCCAGGGAGTGTGTGATGGGTCGGTGTGGAGGCAGATTCACTCTGTGTCTGACCACAGTAGTTTGTGATGTGTCGGTGTGGAGGGAGATTCACTATGTGATGACCCCGGGAGTGTGTGATGGGTCAGTGTGGAGGGAGATTCCTCTATGACTGACCCCGGGAGTATGTGTTGGGAAGCTGTGGAGGGGAATTCACTCCGTGTCTGACCCCGGGAGTGTGAGTTGGAACAGTGTAGAGGGAGATTCACTCTGTGTATGATCCTGGAAGAGTGTGATGGGACGGTGTGGAGGGAGCTTCACTCTGTGTCTGACCTGAGGAGTGTGTGAAAGGAAGGTGTGGAGGTCTCTCTCTCTCTCTCTCTCTCTCTCTCTCTCTCTCCCCCCTCCCCCCCCTCCCCCCCCGGGGTGAGCTTTCGCTGATGGAGTTCAACAAAAATAACTGTGAGGTGGTTCATTTTTCGTAGGTCATTATGATGGCAAATGTTCATGGAAAGCCTGCTGACAGTGTGGAGGATCTGAGGAATGCTGGGCCCCAGACCAGTCGACATTCTAAGCAGCTATGCAATTTGACTCTCTGGTTAAGAAAGCATACGGTGCATTTGCCTTCATCAAACCGTGGTATTGTGTTTAGGAGCGGACAGGTAATAACACAGCAATATAAAACCCTGGTCAGATCCAACTCAGAGTTCTGTGCTCATTTCCTGTCTCCAAGTCTCCCAGTCTATCTGCTACTCACTGTAACCACACACACTCTCCAACTCCCTACTCCCTTTCTCTCTCTATCTACCGCTCTCTACCGTCCCTATCCCACTCACACCCTCTCTTTCTAAACCCCAAATATGCGCTCTCTCTCTCTCCCTTTACACGCCCTTTCTCTACCACCTATATATTTCTGTCTCCGTCTCTCTAATCACTCTCATTGTCTAACCAGCACGCATGCATTCTCTCTACAGCAACTCTCCCTCTGTCTATCCCTACTCTTTCCCATCTACTTATCTCACAATAAATATTATTGATTTTTTTGAAGAGGTTACTAGGAAACTAGACGAGAGTAATGAAGTGGATGTTGTCTATATGGACTTCAGTAAGCCCCTCGACAAGGTTCCACGTGAAGGTTAATTCGGACGGTTCAATCGTTAGGTATTAATATTGAAATAGAAAATGGATTCAACAGTGGCTGGGGTGGGAGACCAATGGGTAGTGGCGGATAACTGTTTGTCAGGTTGGAGGCCGGTGACGAGTGGCGTGCCTCAGGGATCTGTACTGGGTCCAGTGTTTCTTCATCATATACATTAATGGTTTAGATTATGGGATTTTAAATTGTTTTAGAAAGTATGCAGATGATCCTAAAATAGGTGGCGTTGTGGATAATGAAGTAGTTTTTCAAAGCTTTCA